>NC_037683.1:68602635-68902635 GCF_003255815.1 Theropithecus gelada | reverse complement strand
TAGACTTCAGTGTGTACACATGAAAGGCTCAAAAGTTATTGTGAGAGTGGAATGAATGGTTAAACGTCTGTTTAACAGTCATCATGGCTTTACATTGTTATGATTGCATGAGGTCATTTTATTAGATGGAACAAGCAGCAAACCAATCTTGGTCAGGACAGGATAAGAGATACTAAGGGTTTTTCCTTTCTCAAGATGTTCTAGGTAAAATTGCATTCAGGATGCAGGAAGTTACAAAAATACTTCTAGGGGATTTCCTAAATGGGGTTATTGAGAATCAATTTTAATTTAAAAAGCAACAGCATTTGGCATAGGAGGAGGGGAACAACAGGATATAATGTTGTACACAAAAGCACATGCACAATTAGTAGTAAATATGGGCATGAGACAAAGGCCATTGTTCCACCTTCCCAATTCCATCTGCTTGCACTCAAAAGCTTGTATGAAAAACTTTACATGTGATACCTGTAGGCAAGGAAACAAAGACAATGAAACAAGGATGGAAAATGTAAGATGATTTAAAATTTTATTGCCCAGTATCTTGGTCATATTCCCAAACCTGCCCATTTTGATATTTAGTCACATGTTTTCCTTGTGCTGCTTTGTTACTATTTAAATTTTCAATTAAAAAATCATGTTTTAAAAGGACTACAAGAACTACAGCAAATTATATTTTTCAATCTTTCAATGTAAGAATAAATGACAAGAAATTACACCAGATAACCAGGTTATTTTGGTTAACTATTCATGGATTGCTTTCAGAAAAGTATTAACTTTTCCCTTCTATATTTATTATTTTAAACTAAGATAATAAATTATTCAAATTCACTTCTTTTGTGTTTCTAACGTGAGCATGATCTGCATTAGCCTTAGGTAGATGGTCTCGTTCCCAGGTTGAATGTTTTACGTGCTGCAGCATAGCTGCATCTCCACAGATAGAGACAAGCTCTGTGCAGTCCTGGAACTTCAGAACTCACAGCAGCTGATCTGACCTCCCAGCCTCCTCGTTAAGGGAATACAATTATACACTCACCTCCCAAGGAGCTTTCCTCTAGACAACCTGGCACTTTCAAGGTTAAGGCTAAGAATTGAAGATTCCCCTAGAACTTCCACTAAAACTCTCCATCTAACATCTGTTTTCCTGTTTTCTTTTCTTTTCTTTTTTTTTTTTTTCTGAGGCAGGGTCTCACTCTGTCACCCAGGCTGGAGCGCATTGGCACAGTCACAACTCACTGAAGTCTTGACATCCCAAGGTCTAGGGATCCTCCCACCTCAGCCTCAAGAGTAGCTGAGTCTCTAGGCACCACCGCAGCTGGCTAATTTTTGTATTTTTTTGTAGAGACAGGGTTTCACCATGTTGCCCAAGCTGGTCTTGAACTCCTGGTCTTAAGTGATTCCCTCACTTTGGCCACCTAAAGTGCTGGGATTTCAGACTCGAACCAGGGCACCCAGCCTCACATCTGTTTTCTTATCTGAAAAAAACCGCTCCTACCTGGTGACTGGCTCAGCAATGCCCTCACTTAGGTGAGCACTGATACTTTCATGTCGAGGCATCAAATTATGATTCAGGTACCTTATAATTACAGCTTAGATTAGTACACTAGTGGTTTCACTCATTCGGGTGACAAGGCACCTAGAAGTCATAGATATTTTAGCAAATATCCTGGAACATTTATATGTGCTTAAAATAACAAACACATTGCTTTATTCTAAATGAGTAGCAATCTCACATTGGATATGTGGTGACAGATATAAAAACTTACAAAAAAAAACTTACGGAATAAAAATTCAAAGTTAAGGAATATCTATCCGTTTCATATGTTATTTCCCTGAGAGTAAGAAAAGACTATCATCATGGAATTTTATTTCAGGCATGGAACCCACGTATTACATCCAAACACAGTTTGTGAATGACTACAAGCCCATAAATATGGCATCACACAAGGAGTAACAAGGGCAGAAAGTGTGGCGTCTGTGAGACTAACTGAGAAATTACAGAAGAGAGAGTTGTCCTTTGTCTGTAAGGATACTGACTTTAGGAATACATGCTATTTTATAAGACAGTTGTTTCTCAGCCTCAAAATTAAACCAAAACAATCTATTATCCACCAGGGAGCCTAGTTCTGTTCAGCTTTAGCAAAATGAGGCTCTGTCACCCTGTTCGCAGCCATTACACAATGGTATCAATGCAGAAAACATGTGTTATTTGAGGTTCATAGAAACTTTTATGTCTAAAGACACAAAGTCCCTTTAGTTGAGCTCATCTTCAGCCTTAGAGCTTGATTGGATTTTGAAGGAAACAAATCAGTTTAATAATTCTGATCATGCATTTCTAGAATTGCCTTTATATTCATGGGATGAAGTGAATTACTCTCCATTAATGAGCTCACTTCTTAATGAGTCTAGCCTCCCTTTCCCTCAGAGCTCCTTTAGGAATCTTTGCCATGTGGTTAAGCAGGAACATCTGCTAACCATTTTTAGATCCTCTTAATGGGACTTTTTCAGCGCTTAACAATAGAATAAGATCATTTCATATGTAGCCTCAGTCTTCCAAAGATTGTTTTAAGGGTATTTTTGAACTATTTCTTTGTTTAAAAAAAAAAAAAGCTGTAGTTTTTCCTCATATTTAGATATAGGATGAATGGGGAATGCTGTGAATCAAATGTGGGATAATTTTATCTTCTTGTCAGGGAATAGCTTCATGGTTTATCTTCTCACGAAATCTATAATGAGAGAGTTGTTTAGTTCAAGACTGGTATAGGTCATTAATTATTACTATCACAGGGAGAATTTTCTCATCCAAGCCCAACTTGTTGGAAAACTGTTTTTTTCACAGGTCACTGCCCTGACTCTGGCTTCCCTGGACTCACATACGCCCGGTTATGGAAAGCCTGTGCTCCACGTGATGTCTGCTATTGGCCTTGCAATGTTTCCTCCAAATATGGTGAGCAGACACCTGCATCTGAATCACTTGTGGGTGCCTGTTATGAAGTATTGGATCGTAACCCAATTCTACTGAAATATAGTCTTGCAGGTAATGCCCAAGAATCTGCATTTTACAAATTCTCCAAGTAAATCTTATAAGCATTTCTTTGGAAACAACTGGGGAAGAAGTAGAATAATGATATTACAACCCAGAGATAATATCAGTTATCTAAATGTGGTATCTACCTGTCCTTAGGAAACCAACTTGCTCTGAAAATAAATTAAAATGGAGAGGGTTTTATATTTCTTTCTGTTGATTTAGAAACCCTCTAATTTAACAAAATCCACATCTTCATAGTAGATTTAACCATAGCAGACAGATTGCATAGTGATTCATCTGGGTTTCAGTATGTTTATATTCCCACTTAAAATTGACTTCAATTTGACTTTGCAGCAAAAAATCTATGAAAGCATTTAATGTCCAACTATATCATTAAATCTGTTGTGTAACAGAATAGCCAATAGGAACATCTGGGAACCAAACTTTATTACCAGTCAAGAAGTTTGTTGCCATTGGCACCAAGGAATCAGTTTTATGCTGCTCCAGGAGGCTACAAGAAAAATGTTGAGTAGAAGGGATGCCTTCGTGGTGACATATACATCTGTGCATGTTTTATAACTCTCAGTGCAATTACTTGATTACTTGTGGGGAGTTACAGCACCTTTGCTTAACAATCGTTTTTCATGTGTGGTCATTTTCATGTTAATATGCAGCTGGTTAAATATTTCTTTAACTACCAGTAAAAAATAAATACTTAATGCAGCAAGATTATAGCTTAGATAAATGCAGAAAGAGAGGGTGGGAGGGAGTGAGAAACAGAATGAATGAACTAGACCACTAGCTTTACACTTGTCTTAGGAATCTGGTCTCTGATTCCATTTTCAACAGGATAGTAACTGAGGGAAACAAGAAGTGCACTGGACTACAAGTTAATTCTACTCTCCTACTATCTGTGTGATTGTATGAAGATTTCACATTTCAAACCTCTTCTTTCCTTTTCTATAATATAAAGGAATTAAACTAAAGGAGCCCCCAAATTAATTTAATTTTTTTTTTTTTTTTTGAGACGGAGTTTTGCTCTTGTTGCCCAGGCTGGAGTGACATGGTGCGATCTCGGCTCACTGCAACCTCCACCTCCCGGGTTCAAGTGATTCTCCTGCTTCAGCCTCCTGAGTAGCCGGGATTGCAGGCATGCGCCACCACATCCGGCTAATTTTTTGTATTTTTAGTGGAAACGGGGTTTCTCCACCTTGTCAGGCCAGTCCCGAACTACCAACCTCAGGTGATCCACCTGCCTCGGCCTCCCAAAGTGCTGGGATTACAGGCACGAGCCACTGCGCCCAGCCCTAATATCTTACATACTAGTTTTAAATATAGAAAATGTTATCCAACTTAATTTTAAAGTAAAATATATCATAAGTGAATTAATTTAATTTAAATTTATTTGTTAAACTATGGAGAAGTGGTTCAGACTTTTATGGGTGAGAACATGTCTTATTAAATAAAACATGAATCATGTGATACTATTTTATTATCTATTGATTTTTCTAAAAATAAAAATCTATTAGAAATTCAGAAACACATGAATTTTTATTTTATTAATCATAGCAGTATCTATACTATCTTGAAAAATAACATCTATGAACATAAAATAGAACTAATTCAATGTAAAAGCAATTCTTAGTTTGTATAAAGATTCTTGGATCCTTTGCAATAACTTCAAAAACAACTCCACAATATTTGGGAACTATCGAAAATAAAGAATGAAGAGAGAAACTTGAGCATCTTCTAAATGGGAGCTAGATCTTATTCATCTACAGGAGATATTAAAAAAAGTGAGAAACAGCTTAAACCTGACAGTCAAGGAAGTCTTTCCGAGGATGTGATATTTTACCCTGAAACCTAAAAGAACAGAAAGAACTTGATATACAAAGCTGGGGGAAGGAACACTCCAGAGAGGCAGGATGTCATGTAAGTCTCTGTGGGTAGACTACACTGTCTTTGTAGTGGCAGAGGTGAGAGGGGATGATTTTGGAGACAGAGACAAGAGCTGTGAGGCAAAGTCTTACAATTTGTTACCAAGAGTGTGGATTAAAACAAAGTACAAGGAGAAAATCGTGAACGATTTTAAACCAGCCATATAATGCAGCTACATTTTGAGAAAAATCACCTTTGCTGCTGTATAGGTAGTGGACTGGGATGGGGAAAGGCAGGGTAAATAAAAAGACCAGTAAAGAGACTCCTGCAGTATTCCAGGTAAAACATGACGATGGTCTGAACTAAAGATGAAGACAATAGAGATAAAAAAAGAAATGGAAGAATGTGAGAACTTTTGGAATTAACAAGGCTTGATGATGGGTTGAATTCTTAAAACAAATTGGGCAACCAGAAATTACTCTATTTTTCTGGTTTGTTTTCCTGGGTGGCTGATACCTCTTCTGAAATGTGGAAGATTGTGGATTAGGAAATAATTGGGGTGAGGAGAAATACATGAATTATACTTGATGATTTTCAGGTTGAAGGTATTCTAAAGATCTGTGAGTTCCTATTAATTTGGGCATGTCAGTCATTTAGTGAAAATCTTATTCTCACAGTTTGTCAGCGAAACCTTCAACCTTAACTATTCAGACTGGCCTGATTCTTATCCTTCCACTTGGAGCTTATGTTTCCAGTGGGGAATTGTGTCAGCCCTGGCCCTTGAGGCAGTGTGCTGGAATGGGGAGTGGCAAGAAGCTGCTTATTAACTAGTCATGACAATATCCACCCACCCTGTGACTTCATTTCTGCTTCCTTGGAAGGGATGGTGAGTGGGTGGATATGGCTCTAGGGCTGTCTGCCTAAGAAATGTAAAGCTAAACTATTATTCTAAACCTGAAAAACGCAGGAGGTAATATTTTTCATATTTTCATTATGAAAATGTGCAATATACAACAAAGTTGAATCACCTTCCAAGTAACATCTTTTACACACCACCTAGATGCTATCACTAATATTTTAGCAAAGGTTTTCTTTTTCTTTATTTCTTCTAAAAAAAAGAAAACAAAAAATCAGAATACATATGCAGAATGTGCAGGTTTGTTACGTAGGTATACGTATGCCATGGTGGTTTGCTGCATCTATTGATGCAGCCTCTAAGTTTCTGTCCCTCATCCCCCAATCCTCAACAGGTCCTGGTGTGTGTTGTTCTCCTCTCTGTGTCCATGAGTTCTCAATGCTCAACTCCCACTTATTAGTGAGAACATGCAATGTTTGGTTTTCTGTTCCTGTGTTACTTTGCTGAGGATGATGACTTCCAGCTTCATTTATGTCTCTGCAAATGGCATGATCTCACTCCTTTTTATGACTACATAGTATTCCATGGTATATATGTACCACACCTTTATCCAGTCTATCATTGATTGGCATTTGGGTTGGTTCCATGTATTTGCTATTGTAAATAGTGTTGCAATAAACATACATGTGCATGTGTCTTTATAGTAGAATGATTTCTATTCCTTTGGGTATACACCTAGTAATGGGATTGCTGGGTCAAATAGTGTTTCCAGTTCTAGATCCTTAAGGAATTGCCACACTGTCTACCACAATGATTGAACTAATTTATGTTCCCACCAACACTATAAAAGTGTTCCCTTTTCTCCACAGCCTCTCCAGCATCTATTGTTTCCTGACTTTTTAATAATCACCATTCCGACTGGTGTGAGATGGTATCTCATTGTGATTTTGATTTGCATTTCTCTGATGATCAGTGATGTTGAGCTTTTTACATATGTTTGTTGGCCAGTAAATGGTTTCATTTGAGAAGTGTTTGTTCATATCCTTTGCCCACTTTTTGATAGGGTTGGTTTTTTTTTTTCCTTGTAAATATGTTTAAGTTCCTTTTATTAGATATTAGACCTTTGTTAGATGGGTAGATTGCAAAAGTTTTCTCACATTCTGTAGGTTTCCTGTTCACTCTGATGATAGTTTCTTTTGCTGTGCAGAAGCTCCTTAGTTTAATTAGATGTCATTTGTCCATTTTGGCTTTTGTTGCAATTGCTTTTGCCATTTTTGTCATGAAGTCTTTGCCCATGCCTATGTCCTGAATGGTATTGCCTAGGTTTTCTTCTAGGGTTTTTATGGTTTTGGGTTTTACATTTAAGTCTTTAATTGATCTTGAGTTAATTTTTGTATAAGGTGTAAGGAAGGGGTCCAGTTTCAGTTTTCTGCATATGGCTAGCCAGTTGTCCCAGCACCATTTGCTGAATAGGAGATCATTTCCCCATTGCCTGTTTTTGTCAGGTTTGTCAAAGATGAGATGGTTGTAGATGTGTGTTGTTATTTATGAGGTCTCTGTTCTGCTCTGTTGGTCTATATGTCTGTTTTGGTACCAGTACCATGCTGTTTTGGTTACTATAGCCTTGTAGTGTAGTTTGAAGTCAGGTAGCATGATGTTTCCAGCTTTGTTCTTTTTGCTTAGGATTGTCTTCTTCTTTGATTCTGCATGAAATTTAAAATAGTTTTTTCTTCTAATTCTGTGAAAAACGTCATGGTATCTTGACGGCAATAGCATTGAATCTATAAATTACTTTGGGCAGTATGGCCATTTTCATGATATTGATTCTTCCTATCCATGAGGATGGAATGTTTTTCCATTTGTTTGTGTCTTCTCTCATTTCCTTGAGCAGTGGTTTATAGTTCTCCTTGAAGAGGTCCTTCACATCCCTTATTAGCTGTATTCCTAGGTATTTTATTCTCTTTGTAGCAATTGTGAATGGGAGTTCGTTCATGATTTGGCTCTTTGCTTGCCTATTGTCAGTGTAAAGGAATGCTTGTGATTTTTGCCCATCAATTTTGTATCCCAACACTTTGCTGAAGTTGCTTATCAGTACAGGAAAATTTTTGGCTGAAATGATGGGATTTTCTAAATATAAAATCATGTCATCTGCAGAAACAGACAACTGGACTTCCTCACTTCCTATTTGAATACTCTTTATTTCTTTCTCTTGCCTGATTACACTGGCCAAAACTTCCAATACTATGTTGAATAGAAGTGGTGAGAGAGGAGGACATCTTTGTCTTGCACCGGTTTTCAAAGGGAATGCTTCCAGCTTTTTTGCCCATTCAATATGATATTAGCTGTGGATTTGTCAGAAATAGCTTATTATTTTGAGATCTGTTCTATTAATACCTAGTTTATTGAAAGTTTTTTAACATGAAGAGATGCTGAATTTTATCAAAGGCCTTTTCTGCATCTATTGAGATAATCATGTGGTTTTTGTCTTTGATTCTGTTTATGCGATTGATTACATTTATTGATTTGCATATGTTGAAACAGCCCTGCATCCCAGAGATGAAGCTGATTTGATCATGGTGGATCAGTTTTTTGATGTGCTGCTGGATTCAGTTTGCCAGTATTTTACTGAGGACTTTCACATCAATGTTCATCAGGGATATTGGCCTGAAGTTTTCTTTTTTTGTTGTGTTTCTTCCCGATTTTTTGCTACAGGATGATGCTGGCTTCATAAAATGAGTTAGGGAGGAGTCCCTCCTTTTCAATTGTTTGGAGTAGTTTCAGAAGGAATGGTAGCAGCTCCTCTTTGTATTTCTGGTAGAATTCGACTGTGAATCCATCTGATACTGGGCTGTTTTTGGTTGTTAGGCTATTAATGACTGCCTCAATTTCAGAGCTTGTTATTGGCCTATTCAGGGATTTGACTTCTCCCTGGTTTAGTCTTGGCAGGGTGTATGCATCCAGGAATTCATCCATTTCTTCTTGATTTTCTAGTTTATTTACTTAGAGGTATTTATAGTATTCTCTGATGATAGTTTGTATTTCTGTGGGGTCAGTGGTGATATCCCTTTTATCATTTTTTATTGTGTCTATTTGATTCTTCTCTTTCTTCTTCTTTAATAGTCTAGCTAACAGTCTATTTTGTTAAGTTTTTCAAACAAACAGCTCCTGGTCTGTTGATTTTTTGGAAGGCTTTTCATGTCTCCATCTCCTTCAATTCTTCTCTGATCTTGTCTGTGGATCACATAAATAGAACCAAAGACAAAAACCACATGATTATCTCAATAGATGCAGAAGAGACCTTTGATAAAATTCAATACCTCTTCATGTTAAAAACTCTCAATAAACTAGGTATGGATAGAACAGATCTCAAAATAATAAGCTATTTCTGACAAATCCATAGCCAAGTTGTCACTTGTCTTCTGATAGCTTTTAGATTACTTTGCTCTTGCCTCTCTCTCTCTCTCTATTTTTTTTTTCTTTTATTTTGAGACAGAGTCTCTGTCAACCAGGCTGAAGTGCAGTGGCATGATCTTGGCTCACTGCAACCTCTGCCTCCCAGCTTCTACATCCGACTGCTTTTGTATTTTTAGTACAGATGGGATTTCACCATGTTGGCTATGCTGGTCTCAAACTCCTGACCTCAGGTGATCCCCCTGTCTCAGCCTCCCAAAGTGCTTGGAATACAGGCATAAGCCACTGCGCCTGGCCTCTCTAGCTCTTTTAATTGTGATGTTAGGGTGTTGATTTGAGATATGTCTAGCTTTCTGATGTGGGCATTTAGTGTTATAAATTTCCCTATTAACACAACTTCAACTGTGTCTGCAAAATTCTGGTATGTTGCCTGTTTGTTCTAATTGGTTTCAAAGAATTTGTTGATTTCTGCCTTAATTTCATTATTTACCCACGAATCATTCAGGAGCAAGTTGTTCAATTTCCATGAAATTGTGTGGTTTTGAGTGAATTTCTTAATCTTGAGTTATAATTTGATTGCACTGTGGTCTCAGACTGTTTGTTATGATTTCAGTTATTTTGCATTTGCTTAGGAGTGTTTTACTTCCAATTATGTGGCTGATTTTAGAATAAGTGCCATGTGGCACTGAGAAGAATGTATATTCTGTTGATTTGAGGTTGAGCGTTCTGTAGATGTCTACTAGGTCCACTTGATCCAGAGCTGAGTTCAAGTCCTGAATATCCTTGTTAATTTTCTGTCTTGTTGATCTAATACTGACTGTGGGTTGCTAAAGTCTCCCACTACTATTGTGTGGGAGTCTAAGTCTCTTTTTAGGTCTCTAAGAACTTTTTTGATGAATCTGGGTGCTCCTGTATTAGGTGCATATATATTCAGAATAGTTAGCTCTTTTTGTTGAATTGTTCCTTTTACCATTATGTAATGCTCTTCTCTGTCTTTTTTGATCTTTGTTGGTTTAAAATCTGTTTTCTCAAAGACTAAGATTGCAACACCTGCTTTTTTTTTCTTTTCATTTGCTTGGTAGGTTTTCCTCCATCCCTTTATTTTGAGCCTGTGTGTCTTTGTGTGTAAGATGGGTCTCCCGTATACAGCACACAGATGGGTCTTGACTCCCTATCAAATTTGCCAGTCTGTGTCTTTTCATTGAGGCATTTAACCCACTTACATATACGGATAGTATTGTTATATGTGAATTTGATTCTGTCATCATGATGCTATTTTGTTATTTTCCATACTACTTGATGCGGTTTCTACATAGTGTCTTTGGTCTTTATATTTTGGTGTGTTTTTGCAATGGTTGGTACTGATTTTTCCTTTCCATATTTAGTGCTTCTTTCAGGGGCTCTTGTGGGACAGGTCTGGTGGTTACAAAATCCCTCAGCCTTTGCTTGTCTGGAAAGGATTTTATTTCTCCTTCACTTATGAAGCTTAGTTTGGCTGGATATGAAATTCTGGGTTGAAAATTCTTTTCCTTAAGAATATAGAATACTGGCCCCTATTTCTTCTGGCTTGTAGAGTTTCTGCTGAGAGGTCTGCTGTTAGTCTGATGGACTTCCCTTTGAATGTGACCTGGTCTTTCTTTATGGCTGCCCTTAACAGTTTTTCCTTCATTTCAACCTTGGAGAATCTGATGATTATGTGTCTCAAGGTTGACATTCTCATGAAGTGTATCAAATGGTATTCTCTGTATTTCCTGAATTTGCATGTTAGCCTGTCTTGCTATGTTGGGGAAGTTCTGCTGGATAATATCCTGAAGTATGTTTTCCAGTTTGTTTCCATTTTCCCTGTCTCCTTCTGGTACACCACTCAATCGTAGGTTCAGTCTTTTTATGAAGTCCCATATTTCTTGGAGGCTTTGTTCATTCCTTTTCATTCTTTTATCTCTATTTTTGTTTAAATGTCTATTTCAATAAGGTGGTCTTCAAACTCTGATATGCTTTCTTTGACTTGGTCAATTCAGCTGTTGATACTTACGTATGCTTCATGAACTCCTTGTGTTGTGCTTTTCAGCTCCATTAGGTCATTTATATTCCTCTCTAAACTGTTTATTCTACTTAGCAATCCTTCTAACCTTTTATCTAGTTTCTTTGCTTCTTTCCATTGGGGTATACATACTTCTTTGCACTGGGGTAGACATGCTGTCTTAGCTCAGCATAGTTTTTATTACCTATCTTCTGAAGCCTACTTCTGTCAATTTGTTCATCTGATTCTTCGTCCAGTTCTGTGCCCTTAAAGGAGAGACATTGCAATCATTTGGAGAAGAAAAGGCACTCCAGGCCTTTTGGGTTTTCAGCATTTTTTTTTTTTTTTTTTGATGATTTTTCTCATCTTCATGAGTTTGTCCAGTTTTGGTCTTCGAGGCTGCTGACCCTTGGATGGGGTTTATGTGGGGGCCTTTTTGTTGTTGTTGTGGCTGTTGCTGTTGCTTTCTGTTTGTTTTTCTTTCGATAGTCAGGTCTCTCTTTTGTAGGGCTGCTGCAGTTGTTGGGGGTTCACTTCAGGCCCTATTCATCTGATTTTTCTCCCGTGCCTGCAGATGCCACTCAAAATGGTGCCTTCCTTGCCTGGGGGAAGGGGGTTTCCCTTCCCCGTGTGGCTCTCAGATGGACTGCCACACCACACCGTTCTTCCTTCTCTCCATGAGTCACACCAGCCTTTTAGTCAATTTTGATGAGATAACCTAGATACCTTGGTTGCTGGTGAAGGAGTCACATGCTTATTATGGTTTTTTTTTTTTTCAGTGGGAGCCTCCAAAGGTCTCTGCTTCTAGTCAGCCCTCTTCAGAAGGTGTTTTATAATGTGTGTATCCATTTATCTATTCCTCCGTCCATCCAGTAATTCATCTTCTTTGATGCATTTTAAAGTAAATTGTGGACTCCAGCATACTTCCTACTAGAGACTTCAGCGTGCATAACATTAAATAAAATGAATATTTGTCCATCATTTTTCTTTCGATGAAAAAGTTCTTTACATAATATAAAATTCCTATGTGTACATTCTCTGAATGCTGACAAATGTATACATCTGGGTAACTCAAATCTCTGTCAAAATATAGACTATTATCATCACCACAGAAATATTCCTCATACTCTCTCCCATTAAATCTCTATTTTCACCTTCCCAGAAGCAACCACCATTCAGGTTTTTTCCATTCTAGAACTTCATATAATTGAATTCATACAATTTGTACAGTTTTGTTACAGATTTCTTTAGCTCTTTATGGTTGTTGCTTTCTATGATACAAGTAATCTTTGATTACCACCAAATCAAAAAGATCCCTCCAAGTTTTCCTCTAAAAGCTCTATAAGTTTCTAGAGTAATATATATATATGTAGCTCATTTTGAATTCATTTTTGTGTATGAAGCAAAAGTCAAGGTTCTTTTTGTAATATGAATATCTAGTTATGCAGTATCATTTGTTGAAAAGACTTCTCTTTTCTCCAGCAAGCAACTACCTTTCCACTATGTATTGCTTACCTTGAATTGTACTACTTAAAAATGCCTTTTATTCATTTGCATATTTTATATCTTTATTTATTTTTAAGAGAATTGTAAAAGGAGCAGTTTTTTTACTTAGTCAGTTCTATAAAACCTGCCTCATTCCCTCTAGCAAAAGCCAGTCATAATTGACCACTGAATCTGGCATATGTTGTCATTTCCCTATAATGGACAAAGGATTTTTTATTACACAGAATACAACAGCATTATACACTCTGATGAGTCAGAGATCCAGGAAAATTATGATTTAGTGTTGATTCACATGATACTTTCTTTAGTGCTGCTTACTAGCTGTAGTTTTATGGCTCAATTCTTACCACTCCCTGAAAGTTACTCTGCCCTCAACAATTCTGAAGAACTTATTCCCAGAAAAGCAGGTTTCTCTCACCTCCAGAGATTTGTACGTGCTCTTATCTTTGCCTGTAATGCCTCTATCCTGATTTCGGAGCAATTCCTTTTACACCAAAGGAAACCTTTCTCAATCCCCCATCAGTGTTAAATATTCCCTCCTAGCTTTCCTTGTGGCTCCTTGGCATTAGATATATTTATTCATATTCCTCAAATTATTCTTCCTATGTTTCTCTCTCCTCCCCACACGTAGCCTCCTTAACAAAAGCCTCCGCAAAGCATAAATCTATTCTGTCTTTCTTTGCACCCCTGTAAATTACAACAACCACAACAATAGTAGATTTGCTGGATGAAAGAATTTGAAATTTCTGAGGTAGTTTACATTTCAAGTCTCTTCTACCTTATCAATTAGTATATTTATATTTACAAGATCGCACAGCTTGATCACTTAGTTTGGGAATTTTAGGCATCTTTTTATATCAGAAAATGGTAAAAAAAATCTCCCTTAAAAGAATTTTAAAAAGACATTTGTAAATGTACCTAGTGCATAGTCTCAAGTTTCTTTATACATGGATACCGAACTAATGATTGTAGAAACACATTTCAAGTACATATTCTCAAAGAACTGTGTTAAATGTAGCCTACTGTTTTCCAAATGTTGTTTTCTCCTGGTATACTATTTGAGGTTCTGAAGAGAAAACATACAAATAAGTGGATACTTATATTATTGATTTAAGACTTTTCTTCTTTTCTAATGCAATCATTTAATGCCATCAATGTCCCTCTGAATGCTGCTTTAGCACCATTCCATACAGTTTTATATGTTATATTTACATTTTAGTTCAGGTCAAAGTATTTCCTAATTTTCTTTGAGGCTTTCTCTTAGATCTCATGAATTATTTAGAACAATATTTTAACTTACACTTATTGGAGGATTTTGCAGATATCTTTCTGTTATTGATTTCCAGTTTAATTATATTAGTGTCAGAGAATATAGTTCATATGAATTCAATTTTTAAACATTTGTTAGGTTTTATTTTTTTGACCTAGACTTGGCCTATCTTGGTTAGCGTTTCACGGTCACTCAACAGGAAAGTATAATCTACAATTGTTTGGCAGAGTATCCTATTAATGTCGTTACATCCAACTGGCTGATGGTGTGGTTCAGTTCTTTATACTGGCTTTCCTTCTGTCAGCATGTTTCATCAACTACTAAGAGAGAAGTATTGAAGTCTTCACAGCCGTAATTGTAGATTTACTTATTTCTTGTTTCAGTTCTCAGTTTTTGCTTCACGTGCTTTGAAGCTTTGTTCTTAAGAACATACACATTTAAAATAACTAGGTATTTTTTGTGAATTAACTTTTATTGTTATGTAATGCCCTTTTCTATTCTTGAAATTTTTCCTTGCTCTGAAGCCTACCTTTTCTTATACGAATATACTCTTCTAGCTTTCTTTTGATTAGGGTTTGAGTTGCATATCTCTCTTCATGCTTTTATGTTATTTATTTATTTTTTTGAGACAGCTTCTTACTCTGTCACCCAGGCTGGACTGCAGTGACGTGATCTTGGCTTATTCTAGCCTTGATCTCTCATGTTCAGGTGATCCTGCCACCTCAGCCTCCCAAGTAGATGGAACTACAGGCACACACAACCATGCCTGACTAATTTTTGTATTTTTCGTAGAGATGGTGTCTCGCCATGTTGCCCAGACTGGTTTCTAATTCGTAGGCTCAAGCGATCCTCCCACCTTGGCCTCCCAGAGTGCTGGGATTGCAGGCATGAGCCAAGGCACTCAGCATCCTTTTATGTTTTAAACCAATGTAACCTGTTTAAATCTAACAGAGAATATTGATTTGTTGTTGTTTTAGCAGGTTAATTA
Organism: Theropithecus gelada; assembly: GCF_003255815.1. Classification (NCBI taxonomy): domain Eukaryota; kingdom Metazoa; phylum Chordata; class Mammalia; order Primates; family Cercopithecidae; genus Theropithecus; species Theropithecus gelada. The sequence continues at coordinate 68,887,681 of NC_037683.1, read as the reverse complement.
GATTCTCCACATATTTTTGATTCACATTCTGTGGACTATGATTCCGAAGTTAGTTCACTATCCAAAGTGTTTGCAATGCAATTTGCATCTTTCTTATGTGCCTGCCACCCAGTGACCAGTCTGGGACCTAGACTGTAGTCTACCCCACAGTTCAGTTGTCAAAGCTTTTGATGTACTGTTTAGCATCAGACCCACCCTGGCTCTTGGATGAGCCCAGGAATTCATACACATTTCATGAGATTGTTTCCTCAAGCTGCTTCTCTTCTGGATCTTTCCAGCACTCCCCAGCGCTCAGGGGCCCTCTTTTCTGGCCTTCTGGCTAGACAGCCTAGGGTTTCATCGTTCTGCTCTACTGCATACTTTCCATGACTCAATTGGCCTGCAGGGCCAAATGGCAAGAGGATAAAGAGGGAAAAAAAGTAACAGATTCTCCCCGTTCTTTTTGGATCATAGGTCCTCTGGTCAGAGATAAGAATCCTCCTTCCTTAGAGTTTTATGCTTTTGCTCACAGCTGACACTATCATTGCCCCATAACAACTCCAAATGGTGCAAACATCAGAGCTCAGCAACTGGGGCTTCTTTGGAGGCAGGGGTGGGATAGAGAGAAAAGAACAAAACGAAATGAAACCAAAAACACCAGGTTTTATTTCCCAGTCTCTCTGTCCCTAGGAGCTCTTTTTGTCATTTCTTAGACAATAAAAAGAGATTTCTTTGGAACATTTAGGACTTTTACCTAGTACACAGTTCCCAATTTGGGCTTTGCTTAAAGTTCAAGCAGGAAATATAGAAAAACAAAATTAAGCAAAACAAGACAAAATAAGGAACTAACCATGAGATCATTTATACGGTGTATTATTTTCCTTCCTAATCTGCCTAATACCACCTGGGTCTGAGTTCTCAGAGGCATTCTGTTTAGATTTTCAGTTGTATGCAGTGGGAAACATGAAGTTAAATATGCTTGCTCTATCTTATCTTGAGCTGCAGAATATCATATCAAAAGCAATTTGAAAGTGAAAACTTTTGTTGCTCCTTGCAGGTTTTCATATATTTTGTTTTGACATGATATTAATTCCAAATATGAAACTGTTCGAGCTGCATAAACACAAAATAAATATATATTTTTTATTATTTTGATAAAATGTATCTCAAAATGTATTTAACAAATAGGATTCCTAACTCTACTTATTTGAATCTATGTTTAACTGTTTGGGTTTAACGTGCATATTTGTATTGAAAGGAGGGGAGAAGACTGAGCTCATTATCAATATTATGATTACTTTATATATTTTAGAGACCAGATTTATGTTTCTGAAAATCACATTCACCAAAATTTTAATAGCATTTAAAGTCAACTCATGTGCCTAATATGGATTAGAATACACATATTTACTCAGCTGGATGATAATAATATCAGCATTGGCAGTTTAGGATTGGGGATAACAGATTAACTTTAGTCTGTTTATCACAAAGCATAAGGGTTGTGTATTTAGAGAGTATCCTCTCTTTGTAAAGCTACTTATACATGAGCAAAAACATAACTAATGAATTATGTAGATCATATGAAGCTCAATTCATGATATCTGAAGTAAAACATTATATGCAATGCAGGGTTTATAAAAGAATCTCAAATTGGTTCCAAAAATAGGAGAAAATATTCAACAAACACCATAGCAGAATTTTAGGAGAAGTGTTAAACCTCTCTCCCTATAGGCTTAAATGACTTTTGCAGATTTTGTGGAAACATTTTATTAAATGTTTTTATAGGAAAGTTAAACGCATTACATACAGTCTTTATTGTATGTCTGAAAGAATACTAGCTAAGCACTCTTCAACATTTAGAAATGAAATGAATAAATTACATTTTTCATGGCATTTGTCTATTCTGAACCTCTTTTTGAGATTGAGTCCTTAAAAAACTAGAGTAGTCACTGATAAGTTTTGGCAGTTATAAATCTTTGGAAATTTTAGGCCCATTTTTGTTCAATTTTAAAAAGTTTGATAATGGGTTGATAGGTGCAGCAAATCACCATGGCGCACATATATCTATGTCACAAACCTGCATGTTCTGTACATGTATTCTGGAATTTAAAATAAAATAAAATTAATTTTTTAAAAAATGTCCATGTTGTACCATTTTTAATATTTTTGTTAATGAGTGGTCCCTAGTATTATCAAGTTCATATAACAGACATCCAAAGAATATTAAGAACTTCCTGTCCAGAGACAACATAGAATGGAACCATGAACACAAACAAGGAGTCTTCATTTATTTTCCTGCTTCCATCTATTCATGTAGCTTTGGACAAGTTACTTTCCCAGGTTTTCATTTTCTTTTTTGGAATCCCTGAAAATCTCATAATATGGGTTCTATAACTTTACTTATATTCAGTGTCCTCTTTTCAAACTTGGACCTATAGCCTAGGCTTTCAACCTAACTTTCGGCAATACTTCCAATTTCTTTGTTTATTTTTATTTTTAATCCTACCTAAGTAGCAAAACATCAACCTAACCATCCTTGTTCTTCACTTCAACTTCAGTTCTCCTGAGGCTGTTAGGGAAAGTCACCAAACTTTTATATCTGTGCTTCATGATTTCCCACTAAATTCCACTATGGTGGTTAATATCGGGGGTCAACTTGATTGGATTGAAGGATGCAAAGTATTGATCCTGGGTGTGTCTGTAAGGGTGTTGCCAAAGGAGATTAACATTTGAGTCAGTGGGCTGGGAAAGGAAGACCCACCCTCAATCTGGATGGGCACCATCTAATCAGCTGCAGGCATAACCAGGATATAAAGCAGGCAGAAAAACGTGAAAAGGTAGACTGGCGTAGCATCCCAGCTTACATCTTTCTCTCATGCTGGATGCTTCCTGCCCTTGAACATCAGACTCCAAGTTCTTCACCTTTGGACTCGGACTGGCTTCCTTGGTCCTCAGCTTGCAGATGGCCTATTGTGGGGCCTTGTGATCACGTCAGTTAATACTACTTAGTAAATATATATATATATACACACACACATATACACACCCACTAATACATCTACCCTCAATGCCTCTTAGGAATTTATTGAGTGCTTCCCTAGTCAGTTCCCTTTTCCTTTCCTCACGATGAAACTCTCCAACATCTCCAACAGAACAAACTGGACACTTCTAGTGACTTTTGCCTGACAATGACTTATTCTCACTTTCCCACATCAAGTTCATCAGAGGAAACGTAAGTTGACATCCCATTGGCTAATCTCTCACCTTTTTCATAGCCATGAACTGTTATTTTTTATGCACACTACACCTAAAAACCTACCATCTGAATATCGGAACTGGTCCTAAATCAGATGCTTCAGTGGGAGATTTGTCTTCAGTTGCCTGCTATACTCGCATTCCATTTGCAGTACCTTTTTCTGTCCTCTCGGCACTTTGCTCAAACTATTTAACTAGCCAGAATCCCCAGCCTTTCCAGTTCTCTTTTATAAGACAAGAAATTAATTTAGGACAAACGAACGTATATTCAACTGCTAAAGTCATCCTCTTCAGGGAGCATTTGCATTTTAAAATAAGCTTGCCAAAACAGGTTGCTTCTTTGTTAGAGAATGAGTCCTCTATTTGGATTTTCTAGTATACTGACTTACAAAAAGAGGGGTAAGTATGAGGCAGAGGCACCCCTAAAATAAAAAAGCACCTCTTCTGCTAATGTAAAGGACTGAAAGTGAGAATATATTGTTTCATTTGATTTTGTGGGGGATTAGATTTTGTGTGATTGTATGAGAAAGATAATTTGTATGTTTTGTTGTCCACCATATTCTAAGCTTTAAAATACTTATAAAATCAGATGGAGAAATGAGTAACACAAAATTATTATATTATCTAAATGCATCTCTGATTTACTTACTAAACTGCATAAAGACTCATCACATGCTGTGCACAGTAATAATACAATATAATAATGATCTATAATGATTCATCAAACACTTTCTATTCCTCAGTGATAGTCTTATAAACACAGAGAAAAATCCATTTCACCCCCAAAAAGCTATTATAACTACTTACATATTAGTCTTATGTGTTTTTACTTAAACTGTAGAAAAGTAGTACACAACATATTTTATATAGAACAATAACCTCACAAAAACTTCTAAGAAAAAGGGATTTCATGGCTATGTAAGCTTAGGAAGAGCTGTAAACTACATACCCTCTTGGAAATTTAAAATGCACTTGACCCTATAAAATGCTCTGAATTGCTCTACAGTAAAGAAATCTAACTTTTTTGCTAAAACTTTCCCCAAATTGATTAGACCACTGAGCTCTCCATTTCACATAATGCCCATTAACATTCTGAGCCAGTACACTTCATAACATATTTTGGGAAACATTCTGGTAGACTCTTGTCCATTGGGAGGGATATATTCTGAAACTCTCATAAATCCCCAAATTCATGAATATCACTGTAGCATATAATTTCTATCATAAAATACACAAACGTCGATCCTTATTGCAAGTCACTGAAAGACTTTGCTGAATTGTTTTCCCTGTCTCTGTGAGCAATATACGGTAGATTCATTCATGTCATAAAGTCCAAATACCTTCATTGAATTAGGCACTAAACTCTTCATTTACCCCAAACTTCATTGGTTAAAACCTGCTATTTCCTTGACTTCTTTATTTTTCCTCTACTTGTACTACAAGGATTAGCAAAGGAGAGTTCTGAGGACAATTTCTCTCTTTCTCTCTCTCTCATAAACACACGCATACACATACCACACACACAAACACACACACACAGAGTTTTCTTTTGTTGTTTTTGTTTTGCATTGTATTCTGTGGGGCAAGTGAGTAAATTGTGATGCAAGGTCTCAAGGCACTACATGTCTGTAAGTGGAAGTAATACATTAATATATATTATGTACATATATGTGGGGAAAAGAAAGAAAGATCAGACTGTTACTGTGTCTATATAGAAAGAAGTAGACATAAGAGACTCTATTTGGTTCTGTATTTGAGATGCTGTTAATCTGTGACCCTACCTCCAACCTTGTCCTTGCAAGAGACATGTGCTATGGTGACTCAAGAGGATTTTGGGCTGTGCAGGGTGTGCTTTGTTAAACAAGTGCCTGAAGGCAGCTTGCTGGTTAAAAGTCATCACCATTCTCTTAATCTCAAGTACCCAGGGACATGCACACTGCCAAAGGTCATAGGGACCTCTGCCTAGGAAAGCTAGGTATTGTCCAAGGTTTCTCCCCATGTGACAGTCTGAAATATGGCCTCGTGGGAAGGGAAAGATCTGATCGTCCCCCAGCCTGACACCCGTGAAGGGTCTGTGCTGAGGAGGACTAGTACAAGAGGAAAGAAGGCCTCTTGGCGGTTGTTGGCAGTTGAGATAGAGAAAAGCATCTGTCTCCTGCCCGTCCCTGGGCAGTGGAACATCTCGGTATAAAACCCGATTGTATGTTCTGTTTACTGAGAAAGGAGAAAACCACCTTAGGGCGAAAGGTGGGACTTGCAATGCTGCTCTTTATGCACTAAAAAGGTTTATGGAGATGTTTACATATGCATATCAAGGCACAGCACTTTTCCTTAAACTTATTCATGTCACAGAGATCTTTATTCATATGTCTTATTGCTGCCTTTCTCCCTATAATGATCCTATTATCCTGCCACTTCCTTTTCTTTAAGATGGTAAAGATAATTATCAATAAATATTAAGGGAACTCAGAGACCGGTGCCTTAAGATGGTAAAGATAATTATCAATAAATATTAAGGGAACTCAGAGACCGGTGCCGGCGTGGGTCCTCTGTATGCTGAGCGCCGGTCCCCTGGGCCCACTTTTTCTTTCTCTATACTTTGTCTCTGTGTCTCATTTCTTTTCTCAAGTCTCTCGTTCCACCTAACGAGAAACGCCCACAGGTGTGGAGGGGTAGGCCACCCCTTCACATATATGCATGCACACATATATATATAACATATATATGAAATCAAACTTTCTGTTTAACCCATAATGATAAACCAATGAAACAGGAATTTGGGGAAATGCTGGTGTCATATTGGAAAAGATTTTAGAATCAAAAGAATTGGGTGTACCCTAGGCAACCTTAAACAAGTTACTTTATCTCTTTAGGATGTATTGTCCTCATCTGCTAAACAGGATTACAATAGTTCGACAACTAGCCGAGACAAGGTATGTAAAGTGTCTGGCACATAGGAAATTATCAAAAGGTAGTAATAATTATATAAGGAACAGCCTCATATCTGAAATGAAGTCGAAAGAGTTCATGTGTGCCCACCTATATAGACACCAAGGCTAATAGCATGTTTGATTTTTGCAACACCTTTTGTAAGCTAGTTCAGATTTAAATAATATGAAAAATTCAATAAACATCTCTTCCAGCCCTAAATAAAGGGGATGATATTCCCTAACCCAGATTCTGAAAGTAAATAGAGAATGACCTCTCAGAACCAGTGCTCTTCTCAGCGTAGAGGCCAACAGCACACTAATTTTACATGCTTCTCCATATCGTGTATCATCTTCAGGAATTAGCAATCTTTTTCTTTGAAAACATAGCTGGATGCTAACTTTCTACTTATTCCTAGTTAGGTCAATGCTCAGTAAGTATTTTGTAAGAAATTAACATTAGATGAAATTATTGACAGTCCAAAGAGCAGAGATTTATAGCACTGACTGACAACAGACAAAAGAAATGACAGTCATATGCTTATTTTTCCATGTGGAAGTTATTCTTTTTTTCTTCTCATCCTCTGTCTGACCTCTCAAATACTCTCCATCTAGCCTGAAACAAAAGAAGATGTGAATATAACATAATAGTAGAAAACTTTCATGTTCAGTCATCCTTTGTTCTACTCCCCTGCGTTGTGGCAGTGAAACAGAATCTCTATGAGGCAATGTGTCACAAATGGCAGGAATACAATACTTAATACACCCTCATCTCTCTGTCTTATAAACACACACACACACACACACAAGTGGAAACCCATAGTATAGTTGATAGTGTTTCGTGTGACTGAAACCAAACAAAACACAAACAATGGCTGGATTATTTGTGACAACAGAGTCCATGCCATGGTTTCTGGGAACCTTTGGCAGCTATTTGCAATTTTAAGTGCTTGTTTTGCTAACTTTATGTTAGCAGGACTGTGAGCTTCAAGATGCGTGCCTTAGCCATTTAAAGAAGTTCCACTCATTCTGTGCTCTTCTCACCATATGAAAATAAGGCCAGAGCAAATAAATAATGCTCAGGGCTGAGTCACTTCACAAACCTCACTCAGAAAGAGTCTAGAAGATCTTCTCACTTGCCCTGTATGGTATGGTAAAACCATAATATTAAGCTTGTTCTGGTTACCCTTTTTAAGATTATTTACTGCAGAAATCCTAATTTTGGAGGGGTATGGGGTAGGTTTTATTTGCTGTCATCTTGTCTTTTATAGATAAAACATGAAAGAAGAGGTCATCTTTCTTAAACAAGGTTAGCTAACATTTGACCCTCCAAACAATCCTGCGATATAGATAGTATTAGCTTTCTAATACAGAAAATGAAAATTTGATTCAACGGTTAAGCAACATGTACCAAACCCTTAGGAGAACCTAGATTGTAGTGTGTCTGGAATTGGTGGGTTCTTGGTCTCACTGACTTCAAGAATGAAGACGCCGACCCTCGCGGTGAGTGTTACAGCTTTTAAAGGCAGCCCGTCTGGAGTTGTTCATTCTTCCTGGTGGGTTCGTGGTCTTGCTGGCTTCCGGAGTGAAGCTGCAGACCTTCGCAGTCAGTGTCACAGCTCATTAAGACAGTGTGGACCCAGAGAGTGAGCAGCCGCAAGATTTATTGCCAAGAACAAAGAGCAGGTTGCCACTGCTGGCTAGGGCAGCCTGCTTTTATGCCCTTATCTGACCCCACCCACATCCTGCTGATTGGTCCATTTTACAGAGAGCTGATTGTTCCGTTTTGACAGAGTGTTGATTGGTGCATTTACAATCTTCTAGCTAGACATAAAAGTTCTCCAAGTCCCCACTAGGTTAGCTAGATACAGAGTATTGATTGGTGTATTTACAAACACTGAGCTAGACACAAGAGTGCTGACTGGTGGGTTTATAATCCTTTAGCTAGACACAGAAAGCTGGACATAAAAGTTCTCCAAGTCCCCACTAGGTTAGTTAGATACAGAGTACTGATTGGTGTATTTACAAACCCTGAGCTAGACACAGAGTGCTGATTGGTGTGTTTACAATCCCTTAGCTAGACACAGAGTGCTGATTGGTGCGTTTACCATCACTTAGCTAGACATGAAAGTTCTCCAAGTCCCCACTACACTCAGGAGCCCAGCTGGATTACCCAGGGGATCTCCCACCCGGGTTGGAGGTAGAGCTGCCTGCCAGTCCCCAGTGGTCCCTGCACTCCTCAGCCGTTCGCGGTCAATGGAACCCGTCACTATGGAGCAGGGGGCAGCGCCCCTTGGGGAGGCTCGGGCTGTGCGGGAGCCCACTGCGGAGGTGGGGTTCAGACATGGCGGGCTGCAGGTCCCCAGCCCTCCCCTACGGGGAGGCAGCTGATGCCCGGAGAGAATTTGAGCGTGGTACATGTGGACCGCCAGTGCTGGGGGACCTGGCGCAACTTCCGCAGCTGCTGGCCCGGGTGCTAAGATCTTCACTTCCCTAGGCCGGGGGTGCCGGCCTGCCAGCAGCTCCAAGTGCAGGCCCGCCCAGCCCGCACCCACCGGAACTGGCGCTGGCCTGTGAGCGCCCCCGCGCAGCCCGGGTTCCGGCCCGCTTTTCTCCCTCCACACCTCGCTGCAAACAGAGCGAGCGGGCTCTAGCCTCGGCCAGTCTAGAGAGGGGCTCCCACAGTGCAGTGGCGAGCCTAAGGGTTCCTCAAGCACCGCCAGAGTGGACTCTGAGGTCAAGGAGGCGCCGAGAGTGAGGGCTGCTAGTACATTGCCACCTTTCAGTAGCACAGGTAATCTGAAATCCAACTTAATTCTTCCCAATTTACGCCTTTGTATGCCTTTTACTGCATTCATGAGCATGGTTCAGAAAATGTTTAGGAAACACCTTTGCCTAAGAAATATTTAATGAGGGCAAACAGTACAACTAAGAATAGTGTTATTGTTGGCAACTTCCACTAAGTCTATGTGTATAGTATAAGAAGGTAAAAAAATCAGTGAACACTTTTGAAGGATGATAGTTGTATTTAAAAAGCGAATAATAATCTTCTGTCACAAACACCTCCAAAGGTGCTTAATGATAAATGAGAAGGTGTGAATGTTATGATCTCAGCTCACATTGAGGATTCTTGTAACTATACTGAAAAATCCTTGATAGATCTATGTATTAGCTTTCCTAATACAAAATCAAAATTGTACAACTTGGGTGAGTGGTAAAAAGAATGAGTAACTCCATGATGATACACTTAAGTTCACAATATTATTGCCTGTAAATTTCATGTGAATACACAATCAACTGACAATCCTTTATTGCCCACATCAGTTCTAGATGTGGTAAGAGATCAAAACAAACATATGACACACGTCATCCTGGAGCAGCCTACAGGAAGTTGGCGAGACAAAATTTACAGACATAAAGAATTAAAATGCATTAGAAGATAATATAGAGTCAAATTTTATGAAACATCTTGCCCTATCTAACCACTGTTGTTATCCACATTTTTCCCCCCAAAACAACTAAAGTTTACCCTGTGAAGACTTTTTGAATTTTCTAGCTTATAGAGTCCTCTCTTGGGCACTTTCTAATTAAATCACATCTTTATCAATTAGCATATATCTTTGCCTTTTTAATTTTTAAAAAAATATATGATCTACTCCTCCGATTAGATTATAAGTCTCTTGCTCAAGGTCCATATATTATTCCTTCTCATATCTTCAAAGCCAGATGCTTTGTTTTGCACAATGAAGGTACTACTCATTTTTTCCAGATTATCAGAAAAATGATCACAATTGTTAATGAAGTATAAATTCACAGAACAAAGCAACCACAAAGACAACAGCAGGTACCACTGAATTCACTTTACTGTGAGTTCCAGCAGCGTGATAATTATGTCATTTTCATGTTTTATCTCTTGTTTTTGTCCTAACATGATGCCTGACACATATTAGATATGTCAATTTTTGACAAAGGAAGAAGAGTAGAAAGGGAGAGAGAATCGAAGGAAGGGAGAAATAAATCTGGGTATTAACAAATGGACTGGAATATAAGACAAAGTGTGAATTCTAGGCAAGAGGAATATTATCAACAAAGGACAGGTGGTTGAAATTGACAGTGTGTGAGTATGTGTATGTGTGTGATGTTATGTGGAGGTCATTCCAACTGGAACAAAAATTTATTTTATTATGGACATTATGTTGAACAGGTGAGATATGCTTTATGCTGTGGAAGTCATACTATAAAAATTAGAATAAATAATTTAAAATTGGAGCTAGAGGCAATAAAGCCATTATAGATTCTTAAGATGATGAAAAGTATTTGTTTTAAATTACTTAGAGCATCTTGCAAGTTAGATGAGAAGGCAAACATTGAAGGAGAAAAATACATTTAGATCAAAATGTGATCATGGAATGATAAACTAGAACTACAGCAGGATTTCCAAAATAGAAAAAAAATTACTGAAAGAAAATCAGTGGGGTTTCATGATTAACTGAATGTAATAGTAAAAGAGATAGAGACATCCTAAATATTACCAAACCTCTAGATGGTGGGAGAGGTGGAACTCACAAATTGTGGTGCCCATACATTAAAATAAGGAAGTACGAAAAATAGTTGGTTTGAGGAAAGTTATAAATTTAATTTTGGATGTGGTGATTTTATAGAGTGGTGCATAATTCAAAGGGATATACTGTGAATTTTAAAAATAAAGGGATAGATAGAATGAAAAGCCAGGGAATTGGGAGTTGCATGAGGTAGTAGAAAGGATGTCATATTAGAGATGAAATTAGCAAACCCACAAGTTCTGTTCAGAGCAACGGAGAAGGTATTTAGGGTTTGAATTATTATTTTCTTTAAGTCACTTAACATCTCTGAGTATTTATGTTTCTTAAAATATTAAAAGGGCACATTAATTTCTGCTACAATTATCACATTATGAGGATAAAATAAAATGGCGATTATTGGAATTCTTGGAAATTGTCAAATCTTATGTAAGTCAAAATTAGAGATCAGAAGCAGAGGTATGATCTATATAGAGGTGGATTATCTGCTTTTCCTAGGATCTTACAGAGGAATATTACTCTCCCACATCTACTTTCAAAGCAATAGAAGATAGTAAAACTATGGAAAACAAAGAATTTATTTTCTGAAAAAACAAATCCTAGGATTGGTTGAGTTTTCTTCTGTCAAGCAAACACTTATTTTCTTAATTATAAAATAAAAACAAGACACCCCTACACATTTATCGAAACTGTTTTACAGGCTTCAGCAAAGGGACCTGAACAGGTACAAAAACAGAGACCTTGAGTAGGTAGAAGAGAGAGGCAGTGGTGCTGGTGACAAGGCTAGATGGCCCTCTGAAAGCACTGATCTACAAAGAGCTAGATCCACCTAGAGACCTGATCACTGGGGATTTTGACTAAGAAAGGGGAGAAAGCATTTAATAATTATTAAGCACATGAACTCTGGATTCAGACAGAGGGTGTTTATCCTCAGCTAAACCACAGCTTCTAGGTGTGTAGCAATGGGATATTTACTGGTGAGCTAAGCCACTAATTATAATATGGACACATAAGAAAACCTACCTCCTGATGTTGTTGTGAAGAAATGAGATACAGAGTAAGTACTCAATATCCACTAGTTGACATTATTATAAGGAAATAGAATTAAATCTGCATTGACCAGCATGATGAGGACATCACTCTTTTCTACTTGAAGTTGTTAAATATAAGAACAAAGAAAGGGAGAAGAGAGAAAATGGCAAGAAAGAAAGAAAGGAAAAGAGAGAGCAAGCAGCTAGGATGGGTAAATAAAGAAGGGGAAATGGGATAAAAATGAGAAAGAATGAAGAGGCAAATAATGGGAAAATTTGAAAAGAGCAATGGTAAAAGAAACCAGGGAAATAATGATTTAAATTAATACTTATAGCTTCAGATTTCTATATATTTTTCCTTGGCCATTATAATAGAAGCAGGACAAAATAAAATATAACTGGGAATGAAACTGGATACAAATTTTACGGGAAAATTCATGGGAAGCAGAAGGAAAGGGGAGAAAAGAGCCTTGGTGTTGGACCTATGGGAATTGATTGAAAGTGTAAAATATAACTTCATGTAGTTCTTTTCAAGGTCTTTTTTCATATCTCTATCACTATTTAAAACTATTTCTTAAATAATGTACAATGCAAGCCTTCTTAGTCAAATATGCCTTGGCCTTTATGCACTACTTTAAACAAAGTACACTTATATAATTAGGAATGGTGCTATAATACAAAGCAAAGGTATTATATTACACCAGGAAACTTCAGTTCTATAAAACAGAGGTTATATTTTAGCAAACTAACAAATCTTTTTTTTGATCCCTATTCATACACAATTCAGAGTGATGTAATGCCAGGTTATATATCAACTAAACTATTCTTTTAAGGAATCTCTGACCCAAATGCCTGTGGAATCTGTCTGGAGTTGATAGCATGCTGAAGAAATGAATAAACTCTGTGCTCAGTCTACTATAGATTACCACAGTTCTCATACAAGAACCAAAAATAACTCAATATAAGATGCTCACATTATGCTTAGAAAATGAATACTAGTAAACGATGCAAGCTCATTGAGTTGGTACTTAATGCAGTTTTCTTATGAATTGAGATATCCTTCATGTAGTCTGAGATTTACATATTTAGTAACCAAGAGACTTCTGGGTTTGTTTGTTTGTTTGTTTTTTCAGAGACAAGAGCATTTTTTTCAGAGACAAGGGCTCTCTATGTTGCCTATGCTGAAGTGTCCTGCTATTCACAGGCGTGATCCCACTACTGATCAGCACAGGAGTTTTGACCTGCTCCTTTCCCACCTGGTCCAGTGTACCCCCCTTTAGGCAACCTGGTGGTCTTCTGCTCCCAGAAGTTCACATTATTGATGCCAAACTTAGTACAGACACCAGATCAGCATAGTACACTACAGCTCAGAACTCCTGAACTCAAACAATCCTCCTACCTCAGCCTCCCCAGTAGCTTGGACTATAGGCAGACACCTGCCTTTGCAAACTTTCAGTATGTAAGATGTGTACATTTAAGGTTGGCCAGAGACAAAATTGTATAGTACTTGCAGTTGTATTTCATGACTCATTACCTCTCAAGCCCCTCTCTTACTCATATACCCAGACATATATACACATGAACTCATCTATCTCCTTCTACACAGGGCTCCCAATCAAGTCCCTACTCTATAGTTTTGGTTTTGGCCCTTCCCATGATACTATCTTCTATCTCATTCTCCCTCCAGCCAGTGATTTGCTAACTCTGATGGCATGACACACACCAGGCAAAGAGTTCCTGAATATTCATGAATTGAATTTCTTTCTAGTTATTATATTTGCAATTGAAGGGGAAAGTTAACAAAAACAAAGTGCAATGGTAATACTGTGCGTGAGACAATATTACTAGATCATTTATTAAAAATACAGAGTTTTCATTATTTAATAAAATAACATGTACTCTACTTTTGATTATTTTAGTCCACGTAGTTATGCATTTGGCAATCATCTTGCACAATTCATAGAGTTACCCTTTGTTCTCTACTTAGGTTATTCCAAAATCAAATAATGTGCCAGAACAGGTAGCTCAATTAACTATGGGAGAGATATAAAGCAAATTTGTTTTGAAGTACCCAGAGAATGACCATATTATTGGCACTTTATAGAGCTAGGCATTTTATATTTAATATACATTTAATATTAACCAAGGTTATTTAGAAAACTCTTTATAATCATGATACAGAGTTGTCCAGTAATGATATTTTTACTTGTTAAACACTCAGGATTCCCCTTCAAAAATATACTACTAATTTCTTTCTTCAGGGTTAGAAAAAAAAAAACAGCTGTTAAATGTCACATATAAGCATTAAACAATAAAGACTTTCCTTTATTGCAAAGGAGTTATAAGTCTATTTACAAATAATACAAATTTGTCTTTTCAGCATTCTATTATTCTGCTAAATCATCTCTAGCGCAAAACCAAAACTTAGAGAGAGAGAGAGACAGATGTGTTTCTGCTCCAATTTATACACAGCTGTCAAATGAGATGGGTTACTGTTGTAACAGAGTGACCATTTCTGTATGCGTAAAACTGTTAGATGTTTACCTCTATCAGAAGGTCTCTCTCTCTCTCTCTATTTCTCTCTCCCCTCCATCTCTTCCCCACTCCCTCCCCTTTTCTTAAAACAAGCTTTGAAGTGTTTGAACAACCAAAGCCAAAGTTTATTATAGAATTGAGGGTCAGCCACTGCAAAATCAGCTACAGCACATGGTTGACTATAGGGAAATCACCAAAGACAGAAGGAGTTGAGCATTTGCACTTTCAGCTGCCTTTTGTCTTCTGGAATGGCAGGGTGTCTGGGACTCCAGCCTTCCCCTGTGAATTTGCCTTGCCCGTGGCATTTGCCACATAAGACTGACAAGGAGCAGTCTCTGTGATCAAAAGGTCATAAACCCCTCTTTCCAGCTGCTTCTTGCATAAACTTTCATACAGCACCCTTTCATGCATGTGTTGCCTTCCCATCTTCACCTTTCTTTTAGAGCCATGACCTTGTGAACCAAAGAATGAATTCCCACATCTGTTCAGATCTGGGCTCCACCAAATGGCAGAATCAGTCTCAAATATAGGTCCTGTGTTAGAGGAAGGTGTGATAGTTCATACAAAATCAAAGGCAGAGAATGGGAACAGTCTTCTAGAACACTCTAATGAGTAATTATAAATGAATCTTCCAATAAAACATGTATCTCCTTTTTTCTTTTTTTCCTTTTGTTCATCTGTCTTTGACCTCTACCTCACTTGGAATATGAATTATCCAAAATCATCATTGGTAGTAACGACTGTGGCTTCTCAACTATGCAGTCATGTGCTATATAACTTTTCATTCAAGAACAAACCACATATAATACGGTGGGCCCATAAGATTATAATGAAATGGCCAGGCACGGTGGCTCATGCCTGTAATCCCAGCACTTTAGGAGGCCGAGGCAGGCGAATCACCCGAGGTCGGGAGTTTGAGACTAGCCTGATCAACATGGAAAGGCCCCATCTCTACTAAAAATACAAAATTAGCCAGGCATGGTAGTGCATGCCTGTAATCCCAGCTACTCGGGAGGCTGAGGCAGGAGAATCTTTGAGCCTGGGAGACAGAGGTTGTGGTGAGCCGAGAATGCACCATTGCACTCCAGCCTGGGCAACTCCATCTCAAAAAAAAAAAAAAAAAAAGGAAGGTGAAAAATTCCTATAACCTAGTGACATTGTAGCTATGCCAATGAGGTGGCACAATGCATTACTTTTTCTATATTTAGATATGTTTAGATACAAAAATACTTACCATTGTTTTACAATTGCTGACAGTACTCAGTATAGGAACATGCTGTACAGGTTTGTAGCCTAGGAGCAATAGGCCATCTCATATACCCTAAGTGTGCAGTAGGCTGTCCAATCTATATATGTGTAAGTATACTCTATGATGTTTGCACAGCAACTAAATCACCTGATGATGCATTTGTCAGAGTATATTCCTGTCATTAAGCGACATGTGACTATCTATGTTCAGAAGTAGAACTCTTAATAGTTTTCAAAGAGGACTAATGCCTGTTTGTGGGTAATGGGAAAAACATGGGTTTGCCAATAAAATACATTTATTTTATTTTTTAGAGACAAGGGTTCTCACTATGTTGCCTAGGCTGGTCTCAAACTCGTGGGCTCAAAAGATTCTTCGGCCGAAGCCTCCCAAAATGCTGGCATTACAGGTGTGAGCTGCCATGCCCAGCAGAAAATAAAATATAATTTAGAACAAATCTCAGCTTTCTCACTTGATGCCAGTGGAACATTGTATGAGTGATTTCACCTCTTGGAACTTCAAATGCATCTTATTAGAGGAGAGTTAATCACGTTCGTTTTCCTGGTTTGTTATGAGAATTAAGCAGTACAAAATAGTGCTCAATACAACCTTTCATAAAATGGTGCTCAATACATAGCAGCTTCCCTTGTAGCCAGTACGTTTTCAGTTTCTCCCACATTATTTTATCATAGTGATTTATGCTACTTTGATGTGAAAGTGTTTTCTGATTTTAAAAAGGTCCCTGTTGATTTACCAAATGAATATGACCAGTAACTATCTTTCTTAATATTTTCAGGACCTAATTACAGTATTTATCTTTTATATAAGATGCATATACTCAATATGACTCATGATCACAAAGTATTCTCATTGAATCATGCATACTTCTGAAAGAAAATCACATACATACACACACGCAGAGAATGAGGCTAGTTAATAGCTTAAGAAGGCTAATTTTCAAATGTAGAGTAATGCTCTTAAGCCGTAAGACTAGGATCTGCAATTCTAATATGGAGGGTTCTTGAGTTTTAACTCCCAAATAATGTCAGCTAATTCATGTATGTCTTTGCATAGAAATTTTGTGTTCTTTTTAAAATGGAAAAATGCATAAAGATTTTTGTTCCTTGTTCTCATTCTTCCAGGGCTTCTGAAAAGAAGTTCTACCCATCCTTCCAAGCCTATAGAACCAAGGATAAGGAGAAGCTGGGAGCCTAAAATATAGAAAAGAAATGATATATTCATAAGACACTGCCAGAAAAGCATAGTAATCACAAAATCATGACATTCGAGAGGGAATTTTATAGCATGTGCTGCATCCTGAGGTCAAAACCATAGTGGAATAGCATAGCTCCCTCTAAACCTCTTAGACACCACCCTCTGTGTGAGTAGTCACCATTGCTTTGCTTTTTTTCTACCCTCAATAGGGTTACAGTTTCAATTGCATAGCCTCTGTGTTACATTTATGATAACAATACTTCAAAAAAATCTGTCAAATCCTTTTTAAATCAAAGTTCAGAGGATTGCTTCTAAGCTAGGAGATAGAAATGGAGTGTTTCTTTAGGCCTTTTTATCTTTAATTTAATGATTATACTATAATTGTGAGGGCCATCTCAAATACAATTTTAAACATCATCAATGTATTCGGTGAAAGATATCAAAGGTGGGTTGTGTGAATTGTCTATGACTGTGCCACTGGATGGCAAAATACGGATGTCTCTGTGATTAGTTTCCTTTTTTTTTTTTTTTTTTTTTTGAGACGGAGTCTCGCTCTGTCACCCAGGCGGGAGTGCAGTGGCTGGATCTCAGCTCACTGCAAGCTCCGCCTCCCGGGTTCATGCCATTCTCCTGCCTCAGCCTCCTGAGTAGCTGGGACTACAGGCGCCCGCCACCTCGCCCGGCTAGTTTTTTTGTATTTTTTAGTAGAGACGGGGTTTCACTGGGTTAGCCAGGATGGTCTCGATCTCCTGACCTGGTGATCCGCCCGTCTCGGTCTCCCAAAGTGCTGGGATTACAGGCTTGAGCCACCGCGCCCGGCCGTTCTCTGTGATTAGTTTTCTAGCTCATAAAAGCACACTTTTCAAAAAAGGCTAACAGCGGTTATTACCTAATTTACAAGTAATTGTATGTAGTGATGTAAGGTAGCCTGTCATTTTTAATACTTTTTTTGTGATTAAGTAAAAGTTTGTTATCTATTCTTTGCAGTGACTTTAAGTGTTCTTGGCTGTTCTTTGTTTGTTTGTTTGATGGAGTCTTGCTTGGTCACCAGGTCACCAGGCTGGAGCGCAGTGGCAGGATCTCAGCTCACTGCAACCTCCACCTCCCAGGTTCAAGCAATTATCGTGCCTCAGTCTCCTGAGTAGCTGGGACTACAGATGTGTGCCACCTCGCCCAGCTAATTTTTGTATTTTTAGTAGAGACAGGATTTCACCATGTTGTCCAGGATGATCTCGATTTCTTGACCTCATGATCGGCCCAACTCGGCCTCTTGAAGTGCTGGGATTACAGGTATGAGTCACCGTGCCCGGCCCTTGACTGCCTTTATACCTCTGCCAAATAAAAATAAAAGTATGAAACAAAAAGAAGATTCCAGTTATCTCATATTATTCACAGCCTCATGTCTCAACTACACTGCCAAGACCCCTCTACAGGGTTATGATTTGAAGTCTGTCCCCCACAAAAGATATCCTGAAATCCTGACCCTATGGTACCTCAGAATGTAACCTTATGTGGGGAATGGGGTTGTTGCAGTTATAATTTGCTAAATTAATCCAATATGGCGGGTGTGCGTATAAGAAGACAGAAATTTAGTCATAGGCCCAGAGGCAAAAGAGCCATGTAAAGACAGAGGCAGTGATGGGAGATATGCAAGCACAAGCCAAGGAATGCTGGGCCTCCCAGAAGCTGGAAGAGGCAAGGAGGCATCCTTTCCTAGAGGCTTTAGAGGGAGCATGGACCTAACCATATCTTGATTTTGGACTTCTAACCTACAGAACTGTAGGACACTAAATTGCTGTTGCATGATACTTTGTTATGGCAACCCTAGGAAACTAACATACACAGTTTCACAAGTTCACTAATCTTCCTGCTTTCTGACCTTGGGACTCATATTCCCAATTATTTCTTTGCCTAACCCTTACACTTAAAACTGCACTATGTTTTCTGGCTTTGAGTTTTTATTTTCTTTCTTAACCATAATTAGTGATTGCCGTTCAATGATTTTATGAAACACAGGTGTCCTGGTGCCAACGAATCCCAGTTTGCAGGAGACAATTGTTAAAATTTGGAAATTTTGCAAGCTGATTGCTAAACACAGTCATTATTTTAAAAATTACACTGTGTAAGCTTTAATATAGGGAAATAAAAACAAAGGTAACAAATAATCAAAACTCATGACTTCCTAATTATTTGAAAACATTTTACTACTCTCTGTGCTTACTATTCTTGCTGCTTTTGAGATTATTTACATGTGTTTTACCTGTATAGTGGAAACACTGTGTAATGCTGAACTGCTTCCCATCCTCTCCCAACTCACATCTCACATTGGTAGCTTGATATCAGCCATGATGACAGTATTTATACCATGAATGTTGCTAAAAGCTACAAATCAATTATTTTTATATTTTCAGAGTGTTGGTTGTAAACATAAACCAGCACAGCATTGAAATAACCTATAAAGTCCATTCTATAGGCCAAATTGGGATGGCTGTAGAGGAACAGACCAAAGTTAGCTGTAGAGATCTCTTTTCTTGGCCCTGCATTGTACCTTTCAGCAGGAATTTAGAGCTCAGGATAGCAAGAAAAAGCAAATAAAGTATGCTATTACAAATAATGAAGGCAGAGAGATTTGACAGGGATTGTGAAGAGGGGATAAGGAAGACTTATATGCTGGTGACCTACTTTTAGTATTGTCTACTAAATCCTCAGGGAAGTGTTTAGCTCTGATTATAAATATTAACTAGATTTCAATCAGAGACTATTTAAAGGGTCTGTACACCTTAGAGAGAGATATTTCAAACAGATTAATTGTTAAATAGATATAGAGATATAGTAATATATATAGCATTCTCATGTACAAGTGGTTCAAGTTGGTAATAAGTAGATGATTTCACATAGTAAAACAGACCCAAGCCAGTTACAAAATTATAGGTAAATTAAATGACTCTATAAATAAGCAGGATAAAACCTTAGTAACTTTAGCAGATATATAATTCAACTGTATATGGATAGGGTCAACATTCTTTAGCTTTGCTATAACATCTTCCTTGTTATGCATATAAACCAAACAAAAATATTTGTAGAAGCAGCAGCTCTACACATTTAAAAACAAACAGTGAAAGAACCTGATACTTATTAAATAGTGACTTCCTAAAATTCTTAGGCGTAATTTGAGGCTGTTGGCTGCTTGATATTATTCTGCACTGTGGGGAGTGGAGTCTCAGGTAAGAGACCCTGCCCTAGCCCTTGAACTCTGTGCCAGCAAGAGTTGGGAATGCTGCAAACTTGCAATCAGTGCCAGAAAGAAGGTGGAAGGCTTTTCTTCTTTTAACCACAATGCCAGCAGCAGACTAAGGAGTGGTGTTACCCACACTACGTGAAGCGTTGTTGAGTCTACTCTTGCTGGGAGTATTGTGTCTCAAACCAGGAAGTGTTCTAAGTGTGGAATGAGTGAAGCATGCATCACATCAGTCTGTTGTGACTGAGGCATTCTTTCAAAACCTGTCATCTGAGTCCAACAATGTTCCTATTAGCCACTAGTTTTTCTTTCTTTTTAATGATAAATAAGAGGCTCCCTTTCCTTCTCCATGAACACAACATAACTAGGGAAGAAACTCAGACTCTTAAAGTCCTCCATAGTTTAACACTCATTCTTAGACTCCTTATGCATTTTGAATAGAAAAAAAAGAGGCAAATCCAGCTTATACATATGGTGGTCTTAAAAGGAAGCATATAATAAAGTATAAAAAATTATATCACAAATAAAAACAATACAATAACCATTTTGACAGTTTTACTCTGCAGTATATTATTAGGCTTAGAGAAACACTGTGAGTTTAGGTGTTTGTTGACATGGCAAATACTACTAATCAAAGAAAGAGAGGTAGTTGGAGATGGACAAGAAAAGTATGAGCAGCGAGGGAGTGCTACTAAGAGTGATATGACTCAAGAATTTTTCCCCCTGTCTTTCTCAGTCCTCCCTATATTCCCTCTCCTACTTGTTGCTGAATTCACTCCTACCCCAAGCCCCCATCCTGGACTCATTACTGCAAAGTCTTCTCAACTGATTCCCCAAATCAAGATGTAATTAACTTCTCAGGCTAAGAGCAATTGGTGAAACATCTCACACATTTTTGTCCTTCTTGTTTGTGGGCATTTTTGTCTGTTTATTGTTTTGTTTTTGTTTTTTGAGGCAGTTTCTCACTCTGTCTCAAAGACTTAACGGACAGTGGCTCGATCATAGCTCACTGCAACCCTGAACCCCTGGACTCAAGCAGTCTTCTGGTCTCAGTTCCCCACCCCTAACCCCTTAGCTACGACTACAAGTGCATGCCTGGCTAATTTTTAAACTTTTTGAAGAGGTGGGGTCTCGCTATATTGCCCAGGATGACTCAGTTTCTTGAGAGTCTTGAAATAAAATCATGCTCAAGAACCAAAGTAAAAATATATATATATTTTCAAATAGAGTAAGAAATGTCCTCAGATCAAACCACATAAAGCAGTTATGGTAGCACTAACAACACTCTATTATAGATCCATAAATATTCAATGATTTTAATATATTCTGAAAACTAGCTAAAGCGTCATTCAAAATGTCTCCATTTTAAACTAAAATGTCAATAGGCATTTAACTGAAAAAAATTGAAAGGCTTGACATACTAAGCTTTTGTTCAAAAGTTTGCATTTTTAAAAATTTCACTGGAACTAAAGGTTACTTTGCATATACATCACACTTTTACTTTCAGAGGAGTTTCTTCTGCAGACTTCTTTAAAAAACTATATATATGCGTGTGTGTGTGTGTGTGTGTGCATATATGTTATCCTCAGCCTCAAATACTGATTTTACAGTCTGTGATTCATAGCAAAGGAGGTGTCCCATTTTTCTATGTTGACACACAATAATTTGACTTTTTTTTTTACTGATCAATTTCAAGCTAGATATTGCATCTATAAACTGCACTTAGCCAGCCCTATGGTGAACTTTGTAAGGGTTTTGTAATAATAAACTGTTCTTGACTGAAACACAAGCCTTTCATAATTACATGTCATAGTGCAATTCTTATGCAATGAGCTTGTGTTTCTCCAAATTTAGGACCAAGCATGTAGTTTTATCAGTGAGCTGAGATTTGGTCTTGTTTTCTCGTGATTCTATAAGTGTTAGTTCTAACTTTGAAATGGGTCACCTAACTTATAACTATTTTCTTCATTTCTTTTCAAAAGGGAGAAATAGCATGCAAATTTCTGGCATGTTGATAAGAAAGTTCAGCATTTTTTTATCTGACACAAAATATTTCCTTTAGAATGCCTGTTTCCTCTCCGTATAAGCTGTCCTAGAGTCAGATATGATAGAAACAAACTCTGAGATGTATATATCTATGTTCTTACAAGTGTAAAACTTGAATGATGTCTCTGGAAATGAAGCCTCAGAGTGACCAGGAACACAAATATTTATTTGTCGCAGAAATAGAGGGGCACATACTTTGAAATATTTCAATGGAAATCAAAAATTGTAGTTTACTAGACTGAAATTAGTATCCTCTACTAATACATTTTTGACACAAACTCAATGCTGATTCAAATCTGTAATCCATGTAGCTCATAATAACTTACTCGGTAGAAGTATCGCAATTAATGAATTGTACAATTGTACAAATTAAAAAATTATACAATTTTTCAACTATACAATTAATTGTACAATTTGTATAGTTGAAAAAATCTATAAATTAATTTATAGCCAAATTATTAAAGAAGACAACATTTTAAACAGTCATTCCCGATATTTTTTCTTTCATAATTAAAGTAAAAGTAAGTAGCTCAGCAACTGTTCCCTCTTAAAACTGCTGCTATCTCAGGAGTCATATAAGTTATCCTGGCTAATTAATTCTTCGCTTTTGTTTGCATACGGTAACAGTTGGTAGGATAATTAAGTTTGATTGTACATTTTCACTGAACTTTTGATGAAATTGTTTCACTCTTTTTATTAGTATAAAATTGCTAGGAAAGTCTTCTGAAGAGAAGTTTTTTGTTTGTAGAGAGATGGGAAACGAACGACACCAAATATGAAGTCATTCCTCTATCTCTCATTTTAAAACCTGTTTTAAAGGTTGTAGCCACCAGGCGATTTAGTCAGGAAAACTGAGAAATCAACTGTTACTCCTAACTAAAGCAGGACGTTAAAACTCTTCTACCAGCGACAGGGTTGGGAAAATTCCTCTTGCTCTTCTTATCTGTGATATACGGTACAAGGGTTGGCCCTGGTTTGGTCCACCTGCCAGCGGAGTTTAAAGTTTCCGAGGCTAAGAGGAACACAATGACTTGGATCAAACAGCCTAAATGGGAAGAAGGACATTTTTCCTGCATCAAGGAAGCCGTTAAACTCCTGCTAAGCTAACTAGCTCTTTTTTATGCGTCCATGCACAAGACTGAACTCCTCTTTCACTGACCAGAGATTATTTCTGACAATCCAGGATATCCCGAAAGCTTGGAGACATATGGCTGGAAAATGAAACGACCCAGGACATCGTTTCTGGCTGCATCATTATTTTGTGTCGCGTGGTACCAGATGGGCAGTCAGTGAGCGGCGCAGGGATGTGAACGGACGGTTTTATAATGTTAAAATTTTCCCTTGGTAAAGCTAAAACAGGTTTCATTTCCCTCTCTTTTCTTTCACTACTTGCTTTATTCCCCCTCTCTCTGCAATATCAGTGAACTCAACTTTGCAGTGAGGTGGCCAAAAAGAAAGAGAATGAGGCGATCTTGGTCATCTTAGTGTCAGAGGAGTCGCAGCGACCAAGGAACTGCAGCTGCGACCCCCCGCGTCCTGTGCGGATTTCAGGGCTGACACCGCGAGGGCGGTTATGGAAAGGATGGTACACCGGAGCCGCAGAGGATAGAGACCCTGGGGCCCGGAGAGGTCTGCTGATCTCGCAGCAGCCTTCGAGGCCGAGGCTGCCTCTCATCTGCTGCGTTTTATTACCATTATCGCCGTTCCCGAAAAGTCATGGAAGACAACCCGCTGCCAGACCTCAGAGACATCGAGCTGAAGCTGGGGCGCAAAGTACCCGAGAGCCTAGTGCGCTCGCTCCGTGGGGAGGAGCCGGTTCCCAGGGAAAGGGACAGGGACCCCTGCGGGGGGAGCGGTGGTGGCGGCGGCGGCGGCGGCTGCAGTAGCAGCAGCAGCTGCTGCAGCTTCCCTCCCTCCTTGTCGTCCTCCTCTTCGTCCTCCCCAACCTCTGGCTCCCCACGAGGTAGCCACTCTAGCGCCCTGGAGAGGCTAGAAACCAAGCTTCACCTCCTCAGGCAAGAGATGGTGAGTGTGGTGCGCCAGCCGCGGGGGCTGGGACCTGGGCTGGGCCAAAAGATGGGGGGATCTGAGAATGGGGCTGGGAGATAGGAGGGCAGGAGCTGCAGAGCGGAGCGCTGGGCGCGTGGGAAATGCTGGGTGGAGGAACGCGCAGAGGGCGCTCATCCGAAGGCAGCTGCTGCGAGACTTGTTTATCACGGACTTTGCTCGGTCATGGCTTGCAAAGACAGCACAGTCGGCTGGCTCCAATGTGTGTACTTTCGGACAGCGCCGACTCACTGTGCCGGGCTCTATGTAGCTGCCAGCCCGTAGCCTCTTAAGCACCAGCCCGTTGAGAGTTTGCAGTTACTGCACCCTTTTAAGGCCTGCTGTGTGCTGTTAACTCTTTGGGTAGGTTCAAAAGGTGGCTCAGCCCAATGCACTTACTGCAAAAATACTTCCTGGTTTGCCGGGAGGTGGCGTGGCAGGGTCCTTGCAGCCCTCCCTCCTAGCTCACCCTTCCACAGTACCGCTCCGCCCTCCTGCCCTCCCTTCTTGGTGCAGCAGCCGCAGCTGTTCCAAGGCCACTGTTGAGCAGATTCTCCACAGCTGGTTCTGAAAAACAATGGCCCACTCGTCCTTGATGTACTTATGAATAGCTTTTTTCACTGTTTTGATCTCTGCGAGCAGGTGATCCCCAGGTCCAGGGATCTGCTAAAGACCATCTCCCACCCTTCTCCCTCAAGTCTCAATCTGCAGTTGTTTTCCCTGCTGTTTGCAAACGTTTGCCTAAGCATAGGACAATGAAACAAGTACAAGGTCTAAGAATACTCATTCTGGATGTATTTAGACTAAGACACTATTTACTTGTCATGGGCTCTTAGGCACGTCACTTCATTTCTGTAGACCTCCGTGAATTTGATGAGCTGGTTAGAGAAAATGATCCCTCCCTAAGTCCTTTGCAGAATCTGACCACAAAGCAACAGCATTTTCTACCAGCTTGGAGATGAGGAAAGTTGCAACAGTGGGCCTCAAAAAGAGAGGATAATTTCATTAAATTAACTTCACAGTTGTTTTGATTTGCTTCAAAGAAGGCTAGGAGATTTCTGTCACGCTGACAGGATGCTGGAAATGATTTCTATCATTCTGTCATTTAGTTATTATAGAGTTCTGTCATTTAGTGATTATTAGTTTTTAGGTTGGACAAAAATTTAAGGAAAACCCTTAGGTACATAATGGAGAAGCTGGAAAGTGGAAGGCATCTTGATGAGTTTGCAAAATAGATGAAAAGATAAAATGGGAAAGAAGACAAACCAACAGGTCAGGGGATGCCTGATACCATATCACAAAGATCAGACATACGTGTGGAGACAAACAGGTAAAACTATTTTCCACAGGAAAATTCCTTGTACAAGGTATTAAGAATGTTGCTGACTCTGCAAATTAGGGACTTAATATGAGGGATGAAGATATCAAGGAGATGAGGACATTTTATTCCTAACCATGTCTTCTGTAATTTTGCCCACGGAATGTTAATATATTCACTTAATCTAATAAATAAATCTTGTTGAAACATATTTTCTTACTCAGTAGCTCACTGATAGCACATCAAAGACAATACTGTCGTTTTGCTGGACACTCAGACACAATTTAGAGTATTTATGTATAACTTGAAAACAGTAACATTTCCAAAAACCGATGAACCCCACCCTGTCCCAAGGAATGATTGGTATGTATGTGAAGATCATTTTCTGACAAAAATAATTACGTTCCACTTAGGATGCACAACCATGCTGTCCTGTAGAGAAATTACAAGTTTTGTGAGAATTTTTAAACTGATGACATTTATTTCCATGATAACATAAGAGTATACATTTTACCTTCTATGTGATGAATCACAATTAGTCTTTTTTATAGGTTGGTGGAAAAGTAATTGCTGTTTTGCCATTGGTTTTAATGGCAACCACAGCTACTTTTGCACTAACCTAATATTTATTAAGACTTTATGAGACACAATTTCTGAAACTGGGATTCATGATGAGAGTCTCTAAGGTCCCTGATAATTTGTCACGTTTGTTGTTGTTTTTTGGAGAATATTTCGTCACTACTCAAATGATGGTTCTCTGGTTTAGTGGAAGCTTCATAGGCTTTGGAGTCAGATAAGCCAGGGTTTCAGGCAAGTCTAAAGCAAGTCAGGATATCAATAAGACCTAATAGGATGTCAGGGCTGCCAGTCTATGTATTTATCTTCCCTGGCAAAAAGGCTGGGCCCTCTCTCTGTGGTCCTCATTCTAGTCATGGCTTTTTCACTCACTAGTGTGTGGCACTGAACAAGTTATATAACCACTCTGAGACTCAGCTTTCTTGTTAACATAGGAATGAAAGCATCTCCATTAAAGCATTTTAAGAATTCAGTGAAATAATGTAAGAAAAACAACGATTACATAGGCATTCAAAAACAGTAAGGATGCTGGCAGTAATAAGCATTACGTCAATGACATGGGTTCTGTTGATCTTACAAAAGCAGCCCTAGATGTTCAATGTGGCTTTGGGACTGATGAAGGGCTAGATGTTTTCTCCACCAGACTGACTCTATCATGGCGTCTCCCATGTCATTAGATACTCTCTGTAGAGACGATGTTTCCAAACTAACAAAGAAAATATGTGTAGGCTTCCCTAGCTTCAATTCAACTGGAAATCTTGATTTTTATTTTAGATTTAATATTTATTAAACACATGCTATGTGCTAAGCATGCTGCTGATTGAAGTAGCATGTATTAAAGAATTGTGGAGCCTAATGTCAGATAGCCCAGGAAATCTGAGGAACTTAAACTAGTATAGTAGCCCACCTTATCGATGGGAGATATGTTCCAAGACCTCCCATGGATGCTTCAAACTGTGGATAGTACCAAAACCTATATAAAGACTGTTTAGTCCTATAAAGACATACCTATTACACAATTTAATTTATAAATCAGTTACAGTAAGAGATTAATAATAACTACGAATAAAATAGAACAAAAGAGTATATTGTTATGTGAATTTCTCTCTCTCTCTCTTTCTCTCTCTCAAAATACTATAATATTTTCAGACTGCAGTTGACTTTAGGTAACTAAAACCATTAAAGCAAAGCCATAGATTAGGGTGTACTACTGTATTTGGTTACTTTGGTGAGACTTTTCTATGGGTAAGCCACTGTGATAGTTAAACATTTTATATGTATTTTCCCGTTGGAACCTATAATCTTTTAACTAAATGTAATTGTCACCACAATTTTATAAAGCATTGAGGTTTATTGAGCTAATGCTCAAGATAGTAAGGGGAGGAGCCAGAATGAGGTCAGAACCTGAGATTTTAACCATGCCTATGCTGTCACTTCTTACACTTTAGAATACCTCCATGCTCAAGTGGACACCCAGGAATAAATGAATATTTCTGTTCTTCTTCCAGAATTTCAAAACATTAAACATGTTAAACTGTATTTTTGTTTACCATTAGCCTTCCCAGGAGGAACAAGCACTAATCAGTCTCTGGCTTAGGATTTGGATGAACATATTCAAAAGCCCTCTGCTTCCCAGCAATCACAATCATACCCTTTCCTTTTGGCCACTATCACCAAGATCTCCGGTAGCACTTCTTCTCAGTCCAGAAGAACTGCCATGAGCAGTTCCAGGTTCTCCTGACATGACCAGTTCAAGTTTTAGAGCTCTGTAATATTCATGATGTAGGAGTGTCAAGAGCTTTTCATTGGTAGTATTTTAGTTCCGCAAGAGATTCTGTTCATGATAAAACTTAGACCTTAGGTAACTCACTGGAAAGAACTAGAAACTTGGAATCCTGACACCATCTTGTGTTCATTTAAGCAGTACTTTCAAACTGCTGTTCTTCCAACAGGAACTCAGTTATCCTCTTCTTCTCAAATGATATCAATTGCACAGAACTGTGTGGTGACTTCCCAGGTGTGCGGTTGAAAACACATCCATCTGAATTGTGCTCATGTAAACTGTACTCATAGAATTCACAAGGAAAAAAATCAAGGTTATATTTTCAAGCGTATATTTCAAAGGTCTCGATGTTAGACCTCTAAATTAAACCTGAATTATTCATTTTCTTACAAAGGGGCTAAACACTGTGGTGGATGTTGAGATATAACTAGGATAGTATTATTTCATTTTACAGATACAGTAACTATGGCTTACAGAGATTAATTAACTATGATTCCCAGCCCGTCATTCAAACAAGATCCACTGTTAGCCTGGCTATCTGCTTGATCCAAAGTGATCCTAAATTGTACTGTATCAATGCACTAAGAAATGTGCCCATTTACTGTGAATGAACATTCTTATAGTAATTTCATCACATATCTACCAATGGATCTTTTGGCATTCCCTTAACAATATTGTTTCTTTCTTAAAAAAATAAATGTTTCTCGTAAAATTTCCAATAATACAGTAATAAATTGTATAAATAAAAAGAAAAGTTCACTTAATCTTACTCCTCCCCATTTTACTCTGTCCTCCAGTGGAAATGCTGCTGACATTTTGTTTGTTTGTTTAATCCATGAGCTCAGCCATTTATCATTTCTTTGTGTTACAAACATTTCAATTATATTCTTGTAGTTATTATTATCATTTGAGATGGAGTTTCCCTCTTGTTGCCCAGGCTGGAGTGCAATGGTACGATCTCAGCTCACTGCAACTGCTGCCTCCTGGGTTCAAGTGATTCTCCTGCCTCAGCCTCCCGAGTAGCTGGGATTAAAGGCATGTGCCACCATGCCCGACTAATTTTGTATTTTTAGTAGAGACGGGTTTTCTCCATGTTGGTCAGGCTG
This sequence comes from Theropithecus gelada, assembly GCF_003255815.1. Lineage (NCBI taxonomy): Eukaryota > Metazoa > Chordata > Mammalia > Primates > Cercopithecidae > Theropithecus > Theropithecus gelada. Next base: position 68,858,821 of record NC_037683.1, on the reverse strand, counting down.
GTCTGGAACTCCTGACCTCAGGTGATCCGCCCCCCTCGACCTCCCAAAGTGCTGGGATTACAGGCATGAGCCACCGTGCCAGGCCCCTTTTAGTTATTTTTAAATGTACAATAAATTATTGTTCACTGTAGTCGCCCTGTTGTACTATCAAACATTAGATCTTATTCATTGTATCTAATTATATTAATATATCCATTAACCATTCCACTTCCCCCAGCTCACTACTCCTTCCCAGCCTCTAGTAACCATCATTCTACTCCCTAGCTCCTTGAGTTAAAATGTTTTCATTTTTAGCTCCCACAAATAAGTGAGAACATGCCAAGTCTGTCTTTCTGTGCCTGACTTATTTCACTTGACATGAAATCCAGTTCCATTCATGTTGATGAAATGACAGGTTCTCATTCTTTTTTTGTGACTGATTAGTGCTCTATTGTGCGTACATACAACATTTTCTTTATCCATTTGTCTGTTGATGGACACAGGTTGCTTGTAAATCTTAGCTATTGTGAATAGTGCTGCAATGGACATAGGAGTGAATATATCTATTTGATATATCGATTTCCTTTCTCTTGAATATATACCTAGTAGTGGGATTGCTGGATTAAGTATTAGTTCTGTTTTTATTTTTTTGAGGAATCTCCAAACTCTTCTCCACAGTGGCTATGCTAATTTACATTCCCACCAACAGTGTACAAGGGTTCCCTTTTGTTCATATCTTCACCGTCATTAATTATTGTTTGTGGTTTGGATAAAAGTCATTTTAACTGGGGTGATATAGTATCTCATTGTAGTTTTGATTTGCATTTCTCCAGTGATGAGTGATGTTGAGCACTTTTGAATATACCTGTTTGTCATTTGGATGTCTTTTGAGAAATGTCTATTCAGATCTTTTGTCCATTTATTAATAAGATTATTAGACATTTTTCCTACTGAGTTGTTCGAGCTCCTTATATATTCTGGCAATTAATTCCTTGTCAGATGGGTAGTTTACAGATATTTTCTCCCATTTTGTGGATTGTCTCTCCACACTGTTGATTGTTTCCTTTGCTGTGCAGAAGTTTTTAACTTGATGTGACCCAGTTTTTCCATTTTTGCTTTGGTTGCCTATGCTTATGGGATATTCCTCAAGAAGTCCTTGTCCAGAGCAATGTTATAGGGAGTTTCCCTAATGTCTTCTCTCAGTGCTTTTATGTTTTTGATATAAGTCTTTGATTAGATTTTGTATATGGCAAGAGATAAGGGTCTAGTTTCATTCTTGTGCATATGGATATGTAGTTTTGCCAGTACCATTTATTGAAGAGACTATCTTTTCTCCAATGTATGTGCTTGGCGTCTTTGTGAAAAATGAGTTCACTGTAGGTATGTGAATTTGTTTATCAGTTCTCCATTTCGTTCCATTGCCAATGTGTCTGTTTTTATGCCAGTATCATGCTGTTTTGGTTACTATAACTCTGTAGTATAATTTGAAGTCAGGTATTTCTCCAGTTTTGTTCTTTTTGCTTGGGAAGACTTTGGCTATTCAGGTTCTTTTTTGATTATAAATTTTAGGATTTTTTTCTATTTCTGTGAAGAATGTTATTGGTATTTTGATAAGGATTGCATTGAATATGGAGACTGTTTTGAGTAGTATGAACATGTAAAAAATGTCTATCTTCCAATCCATGAACATGGAATATCTTTTCATCTTTTTGTGTCTTATTCAATTTCTTGCATCAATATTTTATAGTATTTGTTGTAGAGATCTTTCACGTCTTTAGTTAAATCCTAGGCATTTAATTTTATTTGCAGTTATTTTAAATGGGATTACTTTCTTGATTGCTTTTTCAGATTGTTTGCTGTTGGCATATAGAAATGCTACTGATTTTTATGTTAATTTTTTATCCTACAACCTTACTCAACTTATCAGTTCTAATAATTTCTTAGTGGAGTCTTTAGGTTTTTCCATATATAAGATTATATTATTTGAAAGTAAGAATAATTTGACTTTTTTCTTTCCAATCTGCTTTCCCTTTATTTCTTTTTCTTGTCTGATTGCTCTGTCTAGGACTTCCAGTACTATGCTGATAAACAGTGATGAAAGTGGGCATCCTCATTATTTCCAGACTTTAGAGGAAAGGTTTTCAGTTTTTCCTCATTCAGTATGATACTAGCTGTAGGTCTGTCTTGTGTGTCTTTTATTGTGTAGTGGTACATTCTTTCTATACCCAGTTTTTTGAGGGTTTTTATCATAAAGAGATACCAAATTTTGTCAAATGTTTTTCCAGTATCAACTGAAATTATCATATGGTTTATTCCTTCATTCTGTTGATATGATGTATCATATTGGGTGAATTTGCATATGTTGAACAGTCCTTGCATCCCTGGGATAAATTCCACTTAGCCATGATAAATGATTATCTTAATGTGTTGCTGAATTAGGTTCACTACTGTTTTGTTGTGGATTTTTGCATCAATGTTTTTCAGTGATATTGGCCTATACTTTCTTTTTTTTTGATATGTCTTTGTTTGATTTTGATATCAGGGTAATACTGGCCTCATAGAATGAGTTTAGAAGTATTCCCTCCTCTGTTTTGTGGAATAGTTTGAGTAGGATTATTCTTTTTAAAATGTTTGGTAAAATTCAGCAGTGAAGCCATGAGGTCCTGGGCTTTTTTAAAAAAAATAATTTTGCATGCTTCATTCTTTTTTATTATTTTATTTTGTCTCCCCTCACTGTATATTTTCAATTAGCATGTATTCAGGCTCACTAATTCTTTATTCTGCTTGATCAATTCTGCTGTTAAGAGACTCAGATGCATTTTTCAGTATGTCAATTCAATTGTTTAGCTCCAGAATTTCAACTTGACTTTTAAAAATTATTTCAATCTCACTTACATTTCATTTTACATTTTCATTATCCTATTTATTGGATAGGATTCTGAATTCTTTTTTTTTTGTGGTTATATTTTTATCTTTCTTTTTTTAAAATTATACTTTAAGTTCTAGGGTACATGTGCACAATGTGCAGGTTTGTTACATATGTATATTTGTGCCATGTTGGTGTGCTGCACCTATCAACTCGTCAGCACCCATCAACTCGTCATTTACATCAGGTATAACTCCTAATGCCATCCCTCCCCGCTCCACCCTCCCCATAATAGGCCCCGGGGTGTGATGTTCCCCTTCCCGAGTCCAAGTGATCTCGTTGTTCATTTCCCACCTATAAGTGAGAACATGCGGTGTTTGGTTTTCTGTTCTTGTGATAGTTTGCTGAGAATGATGGTTTCCAGCTGCATCCATGTCCCTACAAACGATACAAACTCATCTTTCTCTCTGTTATCTTGATTTGTTTAGTTTTCGAAACCAGCTATATTGAGTTATCTGTCTGAAAGGTCACAGATCTCTGTCACTCTGGGATTGGTTACTGGTGCCCTTATTTAGTTCATCTGATGAGGGAGGTCGTGTTTTCCTAAATGATCTTGATGCTTGTGAGTGTTCATCAATGTCTAGGCATTGACAAGTGAGGTATTTATTGTAGTCTTCATAGTCTGGGCTTGCTTGTACCTGTCCTTCTTGGGAAGGCTTTAAAGAAGTACATAAAGAAAATTGAGTGTTCAGATCTAAGTATTTGCCTATTGCAGCCATATCTGCATTAGGGGGAACCCAAGCCCACTAATAATATGACTCTTGCAGACTAACAGAGGTAGCACTTTGGTGGTTTGGGGTACTAGATGAGATAATTCCCTGGATTACCAAGTAGAGACTCTTGTTCTCTTACTTTACCCCAAATGAAGAAGTTTCTCTCTGTGTTGAGCTTCCTAGAGTTGGGGGAGGGGTGACACAAGTACCTCTGTGGCCACCACTACTGCGACTGTGCTGAGTCAGACCTGAAGCCACCACAGTACTTGGTCTCACCCAAGGCCTGTGACAACTATTGCCTGGTCACCACTGATGTTTATTTAAGGCCCAAGGGCTCTTTAGTCAGCAGGTGGTGAATCATTCTAAACGTGTGTTTTTCCCTTCAAGGTGGTGAGTTCCCTTCTGGCCCAGGGAGGGTGTAGAAATGCTGTCCAGGAGCAAGGGTCTGGAGTCGGGAACTTTAGGAATCTAGAATCTACTTGGTACTTTATTTTACTGTGGCTGAGCTGATAACCAAATTCTGAGACAAAGTCTTTTTTACTCTCCTCTCTTACTTCCTCAAGCAAGAGCTTCTCCTCATGGCCACCACTGCCCTAGGCCCATGGCAAGTACTGCCTGGCTACCACTCACGTTTACTCAAGGCCCAAAGGCTCTTATTCAGCTTATGGCAAATCTTGCCAGGCCTGGTTATCTCCCTTAAGGGCAGTGGGTTCCCTTCTGGCCCACGGTGTGTCTAGAAACGTCTGTTGTCCGGGAGCTAGGGCCTGGCATGGGGGCTTCAGTACTCTGCTTCGTGTTTTATTTTACTATGGCTGAGCTAGTATTTAAGTTACAAGACAAAGTCCTCTTTACTGTATCCTCTTTTCAAACAGAAGGTGTCTCTGCCAAAACTGCGAGCTGCACTGTCTGGGGCTGGGGGAGGGGGTGACACAAGCACTCCCTTGGCTGCCCCAGCTGATGTCTCACTAGGTCCTGTACACCCTAAGTCTACTGGCTCTGAGCCCAGCACAGCACCAGAACTTGCCTGGGAACTTTACTTCTTGAAAGGCCTAGGTTACCTTTCAAGTTTATTTATGACCCCAGAGCACTTTGGCCTGCAGTGTTGATGCTAGCCGGAACTCAAATTCTGACTGCTGGCATAGAAAATTCCCCTCTAGCTACGTCCAGTCTGAATGCTTCTAGTGTGGGAGCTAGCTAAATTCTGCCCTGTATGACTTTGCACTGTGACAGTTAGCACTGAGTTCCAATGCAAAGTCCCATAATCACTGTATTCTCCCTCCTTCAAGCACACAGATATTCTCTCTCTGCAGTGCTGCACTGCTAGGAGATGGGGGAGAGGCTGTGTAAGCAATATAAGAGTCTTTTCTACCCTCTTCAGTGCCTTCTTCCTTGATATGATGTTAAAACTGGGTACTGTGATCTCTGATCGTTCACGTGCTACTTGGTTCCTATGAAGGTACTTTATTGTTTAGATAGTTGTTCAATCTGATGTTTCTCGGGGGGTGACAATTGCTGGAGGGTTCTATTCAGCCATCTTGCTCCACCTGTCTCAGATCTTTTTTCATGTCTTTGCCTGCATATATTTGCATTGTATATACAGACTTAATGTTGGTATAGTTGGATATCATTTTTCTTATTTTACATAATATTTTTTATATTACCTGGTGTTTATTAGATGATTACAATATGACACATAGTATTTCAAACACTTTTCAAGTATTAGGTCATTTCATTCTCATGCCTCACCCACTTATGAGGTAGACACTATGGAGTGTTAGATAATGTAAACAAATTACTGACAGAGCTTAAGAAATTCTTATCTAGTCAGATTTTATATTATTCTGTCGCTTCTCCTATACAAACCCAAATTAGTTACTAATTATATAGAAAAGGTAATTACTTCATTTTTTATAAGTGATTATTCAAACATTTCATAGTTGTTTTCTAAAGCAGATTCTGTTTACAGAGATTTGACTTAATCAGAACACTGCATTCTTCAATATAAAAAAAAATTAAAAGCCTTCAAACTGGACTGTACTTAAATTATATATCATTTTTTAATGTAATTCAGTGATTCTTTTTCTGGTAATAATATTAATGAACCCTCTAAAAATTGGACTAAATGGCTAACATGTATATATATGATATATATGTGTGTGTGTGTGTGTGTGTATAAAACCTTGAGTCTTAAGTCTTTATGGCTCAAAATCATCTTAGATTTACTCATGATAAAAATCTTCTTAGATTTGCTCATCTGGGATGCTCATGATAACAAAACAGATTCTGTTCTTAGAGATCAGACATCATCAGAATATTTGATTCCTCAACTAAAGACATAACATCTCTCAAATAGGCTCTTATGAGAGAGTGATGTGTAAACTAGAACTATAATATATAACTAACTAATGTCACCTCTCTTTGCTGACCCACACCATGGAAAGTTAAACGACTGGGAAAGCATAGAATCAGGGAAAGAATGAGGTAAGAATTTACTTGTCTACTGTTACAATTAGACCCATCATTTCATTTGGCAGGTTCAGATTTTTCTCTATTTTTGGTGAGCAGAATAAAATTGCTATGTTTATGCCCACCTTAGTAATTTCATAAAAAGGTTTTAACACAAGCATCTGTAACAGTGAACTATTACAGCTTATTATTAAAATGATACATACTATTACTAAAACAGGCAAAGAGTACAAAAATATTTAAAGTAGAAGATAAAAGTTCTTCACATTCCTCTTTCCAATTCCCATTCCCTAGAGATGACTCTATGATGTCTTGTGTACCTTCCTGGAAATGTTCTAAATGCATACAACCATATCTAGTTTTATCTATAACTTAGCTGTAATTGTAGACATATAATTGTGTATGTTTAATTTTTAAAATTGAGATTCTGAGAAGTTCATGATGCAGCCATTTTTCTAGGTTCAGCAAATACTCTGCTATTGATTTTATGCACACACACACACACACACACACACACACACACACGGCTTCAAAGCACAACTTAAAATGCTGTGACTTTGAATATATTGTTTGCAAAAGACACAATTCAGAGAGAGTTAGTCTATTAGTATAAAAAATTGCAGCTGATGAGGCAAAGAGACAGAATCAGTAATCTCTAGAAACAGACAAAAGCATCACAGGACCATAGCATGGAAAGAAACTTTAGAGGTTATCCAGACAAATTCTCCACTGTCATCCTAGCCAGTTGATCATCAACTTTTGGTTGAACTTCTTCAGCAATGAGCACTTCTCTGGCTCCCAAGGCACACCATTTCATTTTCAGATACTTCTATTCAGTATATTTGTTAATTGGCATTCCAGTTGTTCCTCAAAAGACAATTCCATAATCATTCACCATGGGACAAAAAATGCTTCAGCATGTGTGCCTCAAAGTCATAGGTTCATAATTCACGATGGAAACTTTGTTGGGTATTAAAAACATAGAAAGCTCAGCCAGGCGTAATGGCTCACGCCTGTAATCCCAGCACTCTGGAGGTTGAGGCAGGTAGGTCACTAGAAGTGAGGAATTCGAGACCAGCCTGGCCAACATGGTGAAACCCCATCTCTACTAAAAATACAAAAATTAGCTGGGTGTGGTGGCGGGTGACTGTAATCCAAGCTACTCAGGAGGCTGAAGCAGGAGAATCACATGAACCCAGAAGGCAGAGGCTGCAGTGACCCAACATGGTGCCAATGCTTTCCAGCTTTGGTGACAGAGCAAAACTAAGAAAAGAAAGAAAGAGAGAGAGAAAGAGAGAGAGAGAGAGAAAGAGAGAGAGAAAGAGAGAGAGAAAGAGAGAAAGAAAGAGAGGGAGAGAGGGAGGGAGGGTGGGAGGAGGAAGGAGGAAGGAAGGAGGGAGGAAGGGAGGGTGGGAGGAGGAAGGAGGAAGGAAGGAGGGAAGGAGGGAAGGAACGGAGGAGGAAGGAAGGAGGGAAGGAAGGAAGAAGGAAGGAAGGAAGGAAAGAGAGAAAGAAAGAAAAGCTCAATGTGTTTCTTATAGGTTTGTATGTATATGACTAAAATAAAAGACTTTCATGTGTTTGTTGCAAAATGAGAAAAGAATGACGATACCTTGCATTGGCAAGGATGGAGAAAAACAAGCACTCTTCTGCCCTACTGCTAGAAGTATACGTTGAAAAGCACCTTTAAAGGTAAACTGACACTATATTTTTAAAAAAATAAAAATAAAACATATACTCCTTAATTTGGCAATTCTGGTGCCAGTAACAATGTAGAAATTTATCCTACAGAAATGATAATGAATTGGTACAAAAATGTAGTTAGTGTATACATTTGGTATAATGTATAATTAAGAAAACTGGAATGACCTAAATGGCCAATAATGGCAAATATGTTATTTATGTGAATATGATAGAAATTTTTGTAGCTATTAAAATTATGTTGTAAAAATTATTTATGGAACAGAGAGAATGGTTATGGATGTATAAAGCATAGAACAAAAAGCTCAAATGAAATACCCTGTAATGTTTACAGTGATATCATAGAATGATAAGGTTAGGGTTATAGGTTACTTTCTTTTTCTTAAGCTCCTTTATTTTGTCCAGCTTCTCTACACTAAGTACATATTATGCTTACGTAAGAAAAACTATTTTGAGGTCAGTTCAAGACCAGCCTGGGCAACAAAGTGAGACCCTATATCTATAATTTTTTTTTTAAATTAGCTGGGTGCAGTGGCATTTGCCTTACTCCCAGCTTCTCAGGAGGCAGAGGCAGGAGGATCTCTGGAGCCAGGGAGCCAAGATCACAGTGAGCCATGATTGCACCATTGCATTCCAGGCTGGATGACAGCAGAGTGAGGGTGAGATCCTGCCTTCCCCATCCACTCCCCCCCAAAAAAAGAAAAGAAAAATTATTGATAGATAAATAGATAAAATAAAAATTAAAAAGTGGGGCTGTGGAATAAGGTAGAGTATAATTCAAGGAATCACAGCTCTGTATTTTTCTTTTTCTTTTTCTTTTTTTTTTGAGACGGAGTCTCGCTCTGTGGCCCAGGCTGGAGTGCAGTGGCCGGATCTCAGCTCACTGCAAGCTCCGCCTCCCGGGTTTACGCCATTCTCCTGCCTCAGCCTCCCGAGTAGCTGGGACTACAGGCGCCCGGCCAGCTCTGTGTTGTTCTAGCAATGTGATTTTAAGCACTTAATTTAAATAATGAGATGATATATGTAAAGTAGCTGAGATTCGGTCTGCTAAATAGTAACTACTTATTAAGCATTAGTGTTTTTGCTCTTCCCATTTGATTAGTGGTTTATCTCTTTGGCTCAGGAAAAGATGAGACTAGATTTTTTCTACCCTTTCTCTTTCTTCCTTTTATCTTATTTCATAGAAGGGTGAATGACAATATACAAATAACTTGTTTTCCTGAACATGCTACATCGGAGTCCCTAAATTTGGTATTGAGTGCCCCTGCACAGATGCAGCACCTGGAGTGATTAGTGCCCAAGTAAGAATTGGCCATTTAAGGTTTGGAGTGTCCTCTCTCTATAGAATCAGGTGAATTAATAACTAACTGGCTCTTTATGATTTTAGTCATATTGGCTAATGCTATATGGACAGGTCTATCGGAAGGCAAGGAGTTGACAACTACTTTAAGAAATATTTACAAACCATTCTACAGTTTCTTCATAGGGCATATAGGAGCCTGACGCTTCTTACCAGAAATAGGTGAATAAAATAGGACTCAGATAGATGTTCATATAGATTTTTAGAAAAAAACAGTAGTCCTTTCCCAGACAGCGGAAAAGATTACAAATAAATTAGGACTACAGATAAAGCCCTTTTTAGGATTATGCAGGAACCATGGGCAAGAATCTGAGACCATACTTTAGTCTTATACAATTTTTTAATGGGTGATAAAATTGTATTGCAAATAAATAATAATACATGAGAAGCCACCAAGTGGCTTAATTTTATCACTTAGATTTGTGATTTTAGTCACATTGTAAAACTTAATGACATATGATAAAGTAAATTTTATGCACTGACAAAAATCTTTCTGTGGTTAAGTCATGTTATTTTTAAAAAATATTTATAAGTCTCTGGGGCTAAAGATTTCCAAAGAGTGAAAGTCTGTGGACAAAATTCTCTATACATGACTTCATCTATCATTTTCCTATTGTGCCAAATTTTAGGCTCTTTCTCTTATCTTGGTTAATAATATTGCTCACTATCTTTTTCTCCTGCACCATAATCACCTTAGGGCAGAACTGTGACTAATCAATGCTTGTATGTCCTTAATGCCTGGCCAGTTATTTAGGGACTACACATTTATTTAATTTCTGAATTAAAGTATTCCTTAATTCTGCTTCTAATTTTTGTGTTTGGACTACACAAGCAACATTTGCTTTTTCTGTAGTGGATCATAGAAATTCAGTGGCTCCTCTGCATCTCACCAGCTAAACTCAGTCATCTGGAACTTACGTTCCTGGTTACAGAAAGACTAAAATATCTTTCCCCTGTCTATTACTGTAACAATTCACTAAAAAGAAAAAAGACAGTAAAGAAAGAAAAGAAAAGAAAAAAGAAGAGAGAAAAGAAAAGAAAAGAATTTACTGCCTGCTTTGAAACGCTGCAGGAGAATTTCTCATTGGTTGCAGGACCTGCTCTTTCCTCAGATATTGTCACTCTCAGGAACCGCTGTTCTCAGAGCTGCTAGCAGAATATAGAAATGAAAGGTAGTACTTTTTTTTCATCCCTATGTCCACAAAGAATATGCACATGTTAGTTTTTGGCATCTTCTTTTACTATTCTGAATGAGGTTTTGAAGTTTTAGGATCAGAAGAACTTACAACAGCAACAACAAAACATTATTTGTAGCATTGTATATTACACATATTGACAAACAGTAAAGTCTGTGTGGTTTTCACTGAAAATAAATACGCATTTAATTTGGTAGCCTGATTTATTACCTAAGTAGCATTCATCACTAGGGCATTAATTCCCTGACTATCCTTGGCACAGCCCTCAGTATAGACTTGGCAACTTTTGATTGAAATGTGACTTGCGCACATTGTACCTGCGGTGTTTGAAGCAGTTGTTAGCAAGCTTATAGTGAGCATGACATCAGTAGTGTTCACATAGGTAAGATGGATGAATGGAATGAGGAAGATTAGGTTTCTTGAGTGTTCATTATAGGATTCTAGAATTAGAATGAATTTTAAGGAATCAACCTGTTTTTCTCTTTGTGATTTGAAAACAGATCCAAAATACGAAAAATGGCTACCACATATTCTAATGTTGCAACCAAACCAGCAGCTGTGTGGGTTTCCCCCTAGAATTTTTTGTCTCTACATGAACTTTTCAAATACCCATTTTCCCAAAGGCATCCGTTTTACCACCTTGCAAGAAGCTACAGTACATACAATATTGCTGGTTTAATCTCAGTATTTTTTATTTATATCATCCAGAGGAGGATTTCCTACTAAGTGGCAGGCATTTTACATTTTTTGTTTTGAAATAATTCCAGATTTTATGTAAAAACTGCAAAAGAGTACCAAAAATCACGATGTATCCCTTACCCAGATTCCCCCAAATGTAAACACTTTACATTTCCCCTTCTCATTCTCCCCCTCCCTCCTCTCTCCTCTGTCTCTCCTGCCCTCCTCCCTTCTTTTTATGCGCGCACACACACACACACACACGTTTTCTTAAACATTTTTCAACTTTCTTAAGAGTTTTGCACATGATATCACTCTTCCTCAAAATACTTCAGTGAGCATTCTCCTTCTCCAAAAGAACAGTTGTGGGGTATAAATGTCCTTCTTCCATCCTGTGTACACTGTTGTCACACAATTAATGAAACAATTAATGACTTATGTCACTTTTTTTCTGCCGACTTCAGACCCGTCCTAGGAATATTTTTCAACAGAGCTCTGCAAGTGGTCACCTCCTATAAATCAGAAACATACCTGAGGCCAGCATTCACTTAGATAATACAAGTGGGTCTGCCTGAAGCATAGGAGGGTTGATTAGAAGAACATGCCCTTAATTTCTCACCTTTCTATTATTGGCTTAATGCCAGAAATTCAGTTCTCACAAAGTCATCTTTTCAGCCAGAACTTCTGATTCATATGAAAATATAAAATAGTAGCTGGGAGGTTTGGGACCATACATCGTGTTTAGTGGGTATATTTTGGTGTTAGATGAAGTAACAGAACAATTGCCTTGCAAGAGCTGTATGGAAGCAAGAATTCTGAGAACCAGTTTTGTTAGAAGAGGAAAATGAGAATGAAAGACACAGGAAGAAGAAATAATTTCTTAGCACTTTTGTCTAAAAAAAAGATTTCTCCTGTGAGACTTTATTTTGCATTGCACATATTTTGCACAGTGTACAAAGCACTTTGATGTGTGCCATCTTCTTTCCTCAGTCCTGAAGTTATGAGGGTACAATGATTAAATAATGAATGTAACATTTGCAGCATACATTTAAATACAACATTTGCAGCATATATTTGCTAGGATAGAGTATTTGTCCAATAAATGTGTCTGTTAATAATGGCCTTCTCCCTGATGTTACAGTTGCTTGGTCAAGGAAGTAAAGAATCAAACTATGCTATCACTATTACCATAAACTACATTGGATTTAATTTTTTAAAACTCATACAAACTCTTTTTGGGGATTATATTTAGTAGTGAAATCCACATATTAAATTGACTGTTGAAAAATATCCACTTGTTATTTCTTGAATCTGGCTATGATTCGTGTTTTTTAGGAATCCTGACCCTGACAACCCTGAGAAATGAAACAGAATTTTACCATTTATATTTGTGCTTCTTTTTAAATTTGCTTTTGTGTTTGCTTTGTAATGTAGTACTAGTTCCAATTATTCCTTATTTGGAAGTTTCTAAAAATTAGTTTGAAGATGCCATATAATTATGCGAGAAGAAACTTAGAATAACTAAGAGATTTTTGGTCTTCTCTATATATGTGTTTTTGTCCATGGGGAAAAATGAACTAGAATATGACAAGGACTATTTTGGTAGTCACTGGGCTCATGCTGATTAACCCATATTGCATGTTACCTTAGTAGGGGTCAAACTTATAAGGATTTAGAAGTAGATCTTGAAATTTCCCCTACTCTGTCTCATCCCCCTCCCTCCAATTATCATCCTTCAGTAGCCTGAGACATTATAAAATAAAGTTACCATTCCATCTTACCAATATGCATTCTGCTTCAGGGTAATCTTACACCACAGGGAAATGAAATCTAGATTTTTCTATACCAATATGGTTAATATAAAACAACTATTTTCTTAGATATCTGTCTGTTTTGATATGATTTTGGTTATCACTTAATGAAGTTGATACTTATCAGTGTACTTCTATTTGTTGTCCATGACTTAACCTTATAGAATTAGACTGATGTATGTCCTGTCTTTCCTAGCAAAAAATGCTAGGCATTTTTTGGACTTGTTTGGTTACTCAACAGCCGTGTTATTTTTTTTTATTGCCCTCCTTTCCAACAATGTCACATTTTACATATACAAGTGGGATTATAAGAGACTAATTTTGTAAAAGGTGGAAAACATATTCAGTGAAGCAATTGACTATTTCCACTCGAAGTTGAAATCTTAATGGGGATTCATACATGATATGTTCAAAAATTTTGAGAAGATCTTAATGAACATTGTGCATTACGCTAAAGACAGTGAAAAGCTGCTTCAAACGGTATCCCATCTAGTCATAGTACAAAGAAATCTCTTTAGTGAATGGTAGCTTTACTTAGTACCAAAGATGGAAAACCACCATGCTTTGAAGAGTGGTGCCTGCACAAAATGGAACTGCTCAAACATTTTGATTTAATTAATAAATAAAATGAGCTCAAAATATGGTCATTAGTAGTCAATAAATAACAAGGCTTAATTCAAAAAATGGATGCCGCTTTCTGTGTTAGAGGCTTTTAAATAATTATAGCACAAACTTGTTATTGGCATTAATAAACAAGTCTGTTGAAATGATTATTGTTAGAGTCAAAACCATTAACCATTAATTAAGCCTCCTAGGAGCAATATCAAATGTCCACATTGTTGAGTTTAAAATGGAGATACAGAGACTGAGTGATTCACAGTGGACAAAAACAAAGGCAGCTTTCCCACTTCCTAAACTGGTTGTTCTGGGTGCCATGCAGCAGCCAATATAAATAGAGAAAATGTATTTCCATGTATACTTTAATTCCAAAAGTCCAAACATCATTACTGAGAATGCTCAGTAATTTCATAACATTAAATGTTGGGTCACTTTTGTTTGCTTTCGGTCTTAAGACAAATGGATTCTATTTGGATTTCACCCAATTCTGTTACTTTTTTTTTTTTTAACATCAAGTTGATTTTGTGTCAACAAGATCAAATAACTTGAAAAACGTACCCTCTACATGTAAATTCCCCAATGTCCTTTTGTAAACAAAACTTGGAACTACTCAAGTGTATTAACTCTTCTGAGAACAAATAAAATAAGTTAAGTATATGCTGAGAATGTCAGATCGGTTCATACACTTGGAAATGAATCTAACAAGAATCATTTGCCATCTCTGTGACCTTACACATGAAATTACTTTTGCCTCAGCCAAAAATCTTGTTTGCTACAATTAAACACCGATGATGCAAATCTATAGCAAATATACACATTTCCAAATCCTCACTCCTTGTTGAGCAATTGAGACAGATGGAAACTCAGCTGCACACCATTTAGCTACGTAAATGTCCACACTTTGGATATTACTCCCCATCTCTGCTTCCAGAAGTGTTTGTGTGATAGGCATGAAGTAACTAAAGATATATTTTTAGACATCAGCTATATTCCATTCTTGTGATAGCCCCAGCAGTAATACAGATGATGTGGAAGATATGTATTTCAGGTTACTTACTTATCAATCAGTTAAGTAAAGTATGAGGTTGCTACTAAAGGAATTTAACCTCCATGGTATGGAAAACTCTTGTTTAATCTCAGAGGTCCCATGGTCTGTAAAAACAAATGATTTTGATATGAAATAAATTATAACCTAGTCATTTAATGCTATGCTGGGGAAGCTGGTCAATTGCTTCTCAATTTACAACCTAAGCCCCATCTCACTTTCTCAGACTTGCCCTATGCACTTTTGCCCCTTAACATTTGTAGATGATGTTGCTTTTGCCTGGGTCTTTCTTCCTGTCCCACTCCTATTTCCTATACTTCTTGTAGTTAACTTTAACTTGTTATCCTTCAGGTCACACCACTGATTACTGTATATATCTTACTAGACTATCAGTTCTTTCATGGCTAGAACCAAGTCCAGTTCATTCCATCTTTAAAGTTTAGCTGAGTGTAAGAGGTCAGTATTGGAGGAACAAATTAATAATGTATTAATAATAAATTAATTAATGATCTAGAAATTTCTTTGAGAAATTCCTTCTAGAAAAATCTTCCTTCAAGGAAGTGATTAGAGAAATAGGATAGCTGTAGGTGGTGGTAATAAGGTAGTGATAAGCATGGATTATCTAGGAAACCACAGTGAGATTGAGATAGTTGTGATGGTTATGTTGGAGTTAATAAAAACAAGATTGAAAAGGTAAAATAAGCTTAATTAACAAAGAGTACTGAATGCCAAGCTAAGAAGTTTGAATATGGTTTGAAAGGCAACATGACCACTTGTAGTTGTTATGTTAGGGAAGTGATACAATGAAAGTTGTCTTGTATTTTTGCACACTTACTCTATTTTTTTCTTACAATTCTCTTCTTGAGATCCAAATAGTCTCCATGTGTTTTTTGTATTATGGGATCATTAAGGGATGCGGTGCTTTTGGAATAGTCACGAACAAGAAAGCACAGTGTTGATTACTGAGGAATGAAAATATGCAGTAAAATTAAAAATGACAAAAATATTTTTGGAACAAGAATAGAAAGAAAGTGAAAAGATTATACTAGTATAAGATAAATAAATATTTTTAAAAGTTTGTTTTCTTCCTATCAGATACAGTTCAACAATTACACAGATTTTTATGATTTCATAGTGTCCTCTCAATAAATTAATCATGGATGCTTGTGACCTTTGTAACTATGTTGAAGTTTTCTAAACAAATATTTAAATGTTTTAATCATCCAAAAAACATTTATCTATGATTTCCCATTTATATAATTCTGTATGTTCATGATGGTTTCATTTTATAATTAAAGATCTTTTCTATTGAAATATAATGTACACTCCTGATAAATATTTTAGTACATAAAACATAAAGAAGAGTGACAAAAACACCATTGAGTTATCCAGAGGCCATTTTTGTTGCCATTTTTAAAATTTTATTGAAGTGTTTATCTTCTGTAATTTTCTGCATTGTTGAAATTATAATTTATAACTTGTATCGTTTTTAGTGCCTCCTTCTTTGCTTGACATTGTGTTATAAACCATTTCCTGTGTTATTTTTCTAAACTTCATTTGTATTTCCTGGAAAATATTCTATTTTATGTGCATTTCTCTAATACTGGATATTTAACTTGTTTTTTATGCTTTTGTTGTGATGTGCTTTTCCATATTTCAGGTTATTTCTGTAATAATTTATAAGCTGGGGGAATATACCTCGTTCCTTTTACGATATAATTTTGCAATTCTTGATTTATTTTTCTTTTGTCAACTGAATAGTCTAGTAGTTTTTTAAAAAGAGTGCATAATGCTGTATTTACTGAGCTCTCACATAGGGGTGAGGAAGCAGGTTAAGCATGTGAACTTCAGAGCCAAGTAAATCTAGGCCTGAATCTCAGCCCCTTCACTTTCTAGTTGTATGACTTTAGTAAGTTACTTGAGTAACTTGCTTGAGTAAGTTATCTTCAAATTGCAGTTTGAAGATAATCATTTCTACCATTTAAGGTTTGAGTAAGATTAGGTGGGGTGGGTGGAAGTATTTAAAGTATCTGTCATTGTACCTGGCACTTGTGCTTTATTAAAGGCTAGAAGTTATTGTTTATGCTATTATTATTATCATTGGGGTTCTTTCTTGTCACTGTGAAAGTCAACATGGGTTAAAAATTTCTGCATGGGATTATCAAACAAAAGCAATAAGATAAACAACATACATATTATCAACAGCCAAAACCCTCATTGCCTCTGAAATGCATTGCTACCAGGACTCTTCCTATTTATGTGATCCACCAAGAGCTTTACTTATGGAAACTATACTTATTTCCTAGAATGCAATACATCACCACCCACTGCTCCTTATCCTACTTCCTGAGCAGGGAACTCTGATAACTAAAAAACCAGCCTAGAAAGACACTACTGCTATGGTTGAAGAGTGACAATAGGAATCATACTGCGATTACTTTATAAAAGCAGCACATACAAAACGTTAGGAGGTACCAATGCCAAGTTTTATCTAGCTAAAAAATTATATTTCTGAATCAGATGACAGACACTGGAGAAGAAAAAAAACACCTTTTTACAACTTTGGGTGTGGGATAGGTATTATAAAATATGGACTGTATTTTTTAACCTGCATCCACCAGGATTTTCATTATTAGTAGAAAAGTATCTCAAATTCTAGTAATAGTTTGAGCAAAAGTTTGAGCTTTTATTATTGCAACTTTGTTTTTTTATCTGTATTAAAACCTAGGAAAAGCTTTTGGATTTTATTTTAACTTCAGAAAGTTATCTAAGGATTTTATGTAAGAATTACGTATTTTCTTTAATAGAGAAATATCAAATAAACCCAACAGAGTTTTTTTTTTTTAACAAATTCATATCCAAGGAAAAACATATAATTTGACATTATCTTTGCTAATTATAGGGCACACAGTTATATCCAATAAAATCCAGCTATTACTTAGTTTCACGTGTATTTGAATATAAATTCTTTTTGTTTTCTTTTTTATCTTCTGAGTTTATGAATTATATTTATGGAACCAACTTCAAATAGATAATGAAATATTCCCTAAAAATGAACAGTAATTTAGATGCTAGTTCATGGGGCAAGCATTTGATCTTAAGATATCTCTGCAGTGTTTTATGGGTATTGAATCAAAGTTTTAACATAAGCATCATTTTTATTTCTAGTTTACAATAAAAGCATGTATAATTTAATATAAAATTATAACTGCTTCATAGGTAAAATTTTAAGTGTAATATTAAGATAGGGCAGCATCTGAGCAAGAATAATAAAACTTGATATTATAAAGCTGGCCGTCTGGACATGTCCCGATGAATTCATCATCTCATCTGCTTCAATAATTCTGGCCACCAGCAGACAATATTTTGCCAGTGAGTATTGTACAATCCTACCTATAGTTGGTCGAATCCTTTTTTATGAATATTTCTACCTGGCTATGGACAACACTATGACATGAAACATACTAGCAAACTACAAGTTATGTATTTTAACAGGACATTACTGAAGGACAATTAGGAGTCAATTAAGTCTGCATTGCCTAGATTGTTTTCTTCTCCATTCTTTTCACCTTTTGTAGTAAGAACTGAGAAAAGTAAACCAAGCTATTCCCAGTAGCTTTTCTTAAATGTGGTGACCCATCTGTTGCCATATGCTAGGCATCTGCTTTCATCACCCTCATTTGTGGTCCTTCAAAGCTAGAAGTGATGAATTAACATCAAATTTATGCTAATTTGTGGTAGGAGAGAACAGCTTTTTGTAAACTATTTAATCTGGCCATAGTCATTATCAGATATAAGGAATACAGGAGAATAAGAATAGAAATCATAAATACTTTTGTGAATTAGTACATGACTTTTAGGTAATTGTAGCACCTCCATGGTTGTATTTCTGTATCAGCAAAATGTGCACGTGACCCTTGCTTGCAAATATTTGTTGATTTTACATCCAAGTGACTATGATATCAAATATAATAGGATAGAATCATTCATGAATGCTCATGCAGGTCAGTGCCTGTTTAACTTCAGTTGCAGAATTGCTTCTTTCTTGAAAAAGATTATTCTTTTTTTAAATCCAGTCCTAAACTGTCATTAGAAAATGTTCACAGAATATGAAAGGCCAATACTACACTGAACAGACCATAATAAAAATATTTTTCTATTCTTTAGTATTGTGGAGAAAAGGGAATTAGAATCAGAAGATCAAGATATTTGTCCCATTTCTAGCACTAAGTGGTGATACAATTTTGGCCAAGTCATCGAGCTTGTGTCCACTTACGTATCATAGAATGCGGTACTCTGACTCCAAAATTAACTATGGTTTCTTTTAGCACTAGAAATCTGCAATTCCTCTGTCTGTCTTTAGGGTATATTTTCATTGTGGCATGGAAATCATAACTTACGCATTTATCAGCCCAGTTTTTCAATGCACACATGTAATTTTTCAGAACAATACATGTAATATCAGTGATACTTAGATTTAAATGACTTTTTTTAAAATAAAAATTAAATTAATGTGTATTGGGCAGGTTTTGTACTCTAAAACCATATATAAATAATCATTTTGAAAAAGAGAACAACCAGATCATTACTGAAAACAAATTGTCAGCTTAATTAACCTACTTGATTACATTATATTTCTACATCCTTGAATGTGGAAGACATTTTAAAAAATTAGGCTGGATGCAGTGGCTCACGCCTGTAATACCAGCACTTTGGGAGGCCGAGGTGGGCAGATCACGAGGTCAGGAGATCGAGACCATCCTGGCTAACACAGTGAAACCCCATCTCTACTAAAAATACAAAAAATTAGCCAGGCGTGGTGGCGGGCATCTGTAGCTCCAGCTATTTGGGAGGCTGAGCCAGGAGAATGGTGTGAACCTGGGAGGTGGAGCTTGCATTGAGCTGAGATCACGAACACGCCACTGCACTCCAGCCTGAGTGACAGAGTGAGACTCTGTCTCAAAAAAAAAAAAAAAAATCCCATTTTATTTTATGGTATATACTCTATGTATTTATTTATACAGCATAATCTTTTGGTATACATAGGGAAATGGTTACTGGTTACTACCGTCGAATGAATTAACCTATTATCTCATATAGTTAACTTTTACATTCTCTTTTTGGGGTAGTAGCGCCTAAAACCTACTCTCAGTAAATTTTCAGAATGCAATACAGTATTATTAACTATAGTCCTCATGCTGTGCATTAGATTCCTAGACCTATTCATCCAACAGAGCTATAACTTTGTACCCTTTGACCTATATTATGTCAATTTAAAAGTAGAGGAGATAACTGAATTTTATTAAGCACTGTCTAGTGAGGCTTTATGCTACATGCATATGTTATCTTATGCAGTTTTCCCAACTGCATTGCCTTGTCATGTACATAATATATACCACTTTTTGGATTAGAAAATTGGTATAGAGAAAATGTTAAGTAACATAACCAACTGACAAAAATCCAAGAGCTAATTAATATAAGAATAACATATCAACCCCAGTCATCTGAGATCCAAGACTTTTTATAGGGTGTCCAACTGACTGGAATACCATTTACTAAACTGTCTTCATTACATTGGGAACTTCATAGGAGTTTAGCAAAACAAAAAACATATTGAATCAGAAAGAAAAAAATCTATTACTCATTTGTTGAATTTATATTTCTGAGCAAGAATCGTTCAAGAGTATCTGAGTATTTGATAATCTAGTAATTTCCACAATAGAAAAGAAATAATGACTGTATGATAGTATCTCTTAATGAGCTCAAATCATCACCTTCTGCCATGATTGTAAGTTTCCTGAGGCCTCCCCACAAGCTGAGCAGATGCCAGCATCATGCTTCCTATATAGCCTTCGGAACCATAAGCTGAACGAAACTCTTTTTTTTTTTTTTTTTTTATTTAAATAAATTACCCCGTCTCAGGTATTTCTTTATACCAATGTGAGAACCGACTAATATACTTAGTAACCTGCAGCACAGCAGTGAGCTAAAGCTCCTGTCAAGTGCTTCTGTTTAGGATAATGTGGCAAGTTTTTTATGGAATGAACGGTCACAGCATCTCTCAGGGTTATATTTGCTTAACTGAAAGACCTATCTAATTTTGACTAGGCATAATGTTAATTATGATACCTAGGTGTAAAAGCAACTGAAAATATTTAGGGCTTTTACATAATGATAAAAATCAAAATTATTACCTTTGGTGCAAAAATAATTTCCCAGTGAATTGTATAAGCAGAGAATGTGGCCTCTTAATTGTAGCAATTATATTGCTATTTCCCATGGCACCATTCATCCAAGAACATCCAACTACTCCGCAAGCTATAACTAATGGAGCTTAGCTGTATCTCTCCAAAGAAGTCTAGCATTAGGATATTATATTAAATGTGGTTAAGTATATTAAAGATGGCTAAAGCTGTTAAGAAACTTGCTCATGGTGAAGTTGTGAATGAGGAATTAGAGAAATACATCTTAGGAATCCATACCCCAGTTCCTTATTATGGAGCTCCAGGCTATGTATATATGTAGCATGTATATGTATGCATGCATGTATGTGTGTATTTTCTAAAGGGAAACATGATTTCTCAAACCATCTATTAATTTAATAAGTTTTTATTAGATCAATTTCATTAAACTGCTGTAAGACTACAATTTAAAAAGGAAATATTGCTTTATGAACTTTTTTAAATGGACAAATGGATAAATTTAAAACAGTATATTGAGGAATTAAACTTGAGAATGAGTTTTATTGCATTTGAAAGTCATGTGACAAACTTCTTTTATGTTCATTCTTTTTAAAGGGGATAAACACAGACTTCAGGGAAATTTAAGAATGTTCCAAAAAGGGAGAATAAGTCAAAACAAAAGAGGAAGAACATATTTGTCATGGGAATTTTAATAACTGTAATACTGGATTTATAGGGAGGAAATAGGAGATCAAGCCCTCTGAATTTTTCTGGGTCATATATTTGAAAAGCACTTCATTGCCTCTGATTGAAACATGGAAAGCATCCATGATTCACATATACAAATTAACTCTTTGTGAATTCCCAGCCCATTTCCTTCTGAGAGTGAATCTGTCACTCTGGATTCAGGAGAATGAAGTAGTTTGAGTACTGGAAGAGTTAGCCTCCATTCCAGAAAGAGATACACATGATAAAGTTGTCCTGGTGTCAGTCTAAGCGGTAGTTTTATATAATTTCCCTACACAGCCAAATTATTTTTTCTTTAACTTCCTTTGTTGTTATTAGTACATTTTACCCACACTAAAGAATAGGCCTGAGATGCTAATAAAGCCTCTAAGCTATTTTGAGGTCAGCTCAAAGTCAGTGATATTGTTTGGATCTGTGTCCCCAACCAAGTCTCATGTTCTGTATTAATCGCCAGTGGTGGAGGTTGGGCCTGGTGGGAGGTGATAGAATCATGGGGGTGGTTCCTCATGGTTTAACATCACTCTCCTTGATGCTGTCATTGGATTAGTGAGTTCTCCTGAGATCTGGTCATTTAAAAGTATGTGGCACATCCCCAACCCTCTTCCTTCTGCTCTGGCCATGTGAAATGCTAGCTCTCCTTTTGCCTTCCTCCATGACAGAAACTTTCCTGAGGCCTCTCCAGAAGCTGAGCAGATGCCAGCATCAGCTTCCTGTGCAGCTTTCAGAACCATGATCCAATTAAACTACTTTTCTTTACAAATTACCCAGTCCCCAGTATTTCTTTACAGCAACATGAGAGCAGATTAATGCAGTCAGTAACCTGCAGCACAGAAGTGGGTTAAAACTCCTGTCAAGTGCCTCTGTTTGGGATAATGTGTTGAGCTTTTCTGTGGAATGAACTGTCACAGCATCTCTCAGGGTTATCGTTGCTCAATATTCCAGATCCTCCATAAATGCCTCCAAATTACCTTTCCACTTTTCCTCTACCACCACCTGTTCCCCTGGTTGTCTTGTCACTTTATTAGCACAAAATGAACATTTTCATCTCTGAGCCTTTGCTTATTTCTCTCATTCCAGATTCAAATTGAAATGTCCTTCTTGGCATGGATCAACCACACCCATCTGACTGACAGATGTCTTCTTTTCCTAACAAAAATGAATCCATGCTTACTCTCTGCTGTCTGTACCTGTTCTTCCTCTGTCATCCATTTCTTCATTCAGCGTGTTTATTGCTTTTCCATGTGCCACTTTAGAAACTGGGCTTATTGGGTAGGATACAACCACTGCACTGGAAGTGTTCATGCTTACCACCTCTTTGTCACTTGTCTTTATATTTCATTGTCACCAATGTGTTTGTTTTTCCTATATCTTGAAAAATTTCCTATCACTTCTAACATGCTATATCAGAGAAGCAAGACATTTTCAGGCTGAAAGGAATTTTGAAGATGATCCCCAATATTCTTATGTAACAGACAGGAGAATGGAGACATGGGAAGATTGGATACTTGTTATATTACAGGTTAAGTTACTGGTGGAACCAAGACTAAAACCAATGTTTTAGCTTTCTTTGCTATTGCCACTAAATGATACTGCCAATGGGTAGTTGAGCCATAGGGCATCATAGGTGTAAATAAATACAAAACACCTGTTATCTCTGTTTTAAATTTCGTTGTAAGTTATTTCTGCTGGAAATGGATCAGTATACATACAAACATGATAAATTATATCACCTTCAAAGGAGAGCAAACTCTCACATGTCCAGGTAAAATTGTTTACATTAATTAGACTAAAATTCTAGGAGAATACTAAATTAGAAAAGGAAATTGATATTTTAGGCAAGTTTCTTTCAATAAATGTAACATCATTTAAACTAACTCAAATACTTTAATTGTTCAAAACGGTAGCATGCCAAAGGACAACTTAAACACTTTAATTTCTAAAGACTAGAGATAAAGCATAAAAATTTAGTCATTGATATCCTGTGGTGCCAGAGATATCATTAAGGTATTTATGGAAAATAACATGTAAACAGCTACATGAAATTATTAGCACTGCATCATCACAATATTCAATACTTGGTATATGCTGAATCGCATGTCATCTGAGACAGAAACCTATTAGAAATAAAGAGCAAATCTATTATTTCATCATAGAATTCATTGTGATTCACACTGAAAAGACAAGGCATATTTAGTCATAGTTGTATTAAATTATGTATTTAATAAAGTTCAGGGTATGAATTTTTCCTGTGCGACAGGGTGTCTTTTATTCTAATAAATCAATGACAAGAAGTGGCTAAATAATGACTAAAAAGGAGTTGAAGGTTTGGGGACAGATATTTGATGGGAACTTTTGTCACAGCAGAATCATAGTTTTAAATTCTTTTGTATTGTCTGCATAGTCTATACCGTATTGGCCCCATCTACATTTGCATCAGTTCTAATAAGATTTTTGTCTGTGGCTCTGTTATTTTGTTATCTGGTTATTATTATTATTATTATTATTATTATTATTATTATTGAGACAAAGACTTGCTCTGTCACCCAGGCTGGAGTGCAGTGGCATGGTCTTGGCTCACTGCAACCTCTGCCTCCCAGGTTTGTGATTCTCTTACCTAAGCCTTCCGAGTAGGTGGGTTTACAGGTATGCACCACCACGCCTGGCTAATTTTTGTATTTTTAGTAGAAATGGGGTTTCACCATGTTCGCCAGGCTGGTCTCGAATTCCTGACCTGAGGTGATCTGCTTGCCTCAGCCTCCACAAGCATTAGAATTAGGCGTGAGCCACCATGCCTGGTCCTCTGCTAATTTGATTCTATCAAATTTTTTTTTTAATAGTAAAAATATACAAATATAAAACGAGCATATGCTTAACATTTATTTGGCTCAATGAGGGAAATCATCAAGATGGAAAGATGGTTAAAGGAAGAAACAGAAGTCAAATAATTCATTAGGAAAGGTATTCCGAGTTAAATTAACCAGGAAGTGCTTTTTTTTCTTTTTTAATACTTGTCAGGTTGGGACCCTGGCAACTCACTGCCTAAATCCAGCCCACCTGTTTTTGTAAATACTTTTATTGGAACACAAACATGCTCATTTATTTACCATGACCACCCATATAAGCCAAAAATTGTGCCCAAATTTAAGATTAACTAGTGTCTTCATTAGAAAATAAATATAAACTATAAAAATTAATTTAAATGTTTTTCATAATGACCAAAGAAAATTTTATTAACTAAAATTAGCAAACCAATATATGCCTAAAGATTCATCTTGATTCTTACATACTAATGATGCTTCTGAGGTAGCATTTTTATGAGGAAATTTATTTTTCCTTAAAAGACTAGAACATTCAGTATATTAGAGTTCAGTTTCTTTATTTTCTGAGAATTCTGGGACTATTAAATTTGTACAAGTGTTTAATAGCCTCTTAAATTAGAAAAAGCTGTTTTTACTGAAGATACATTGTAATTTAATTTATTGGTATATCCTAGAAGAAAATACTTCATATTCTTATTATGATAAATAGTTATATGCACATATAAATAGTAAATATGCTAAATAGTGGTAAAAGGTTTTTCTCAGTTAAATACACAACCACCTACAGGACTTGAAATTCAGTTCCACAACCTCAAGCAAAAGACACACAGTGTCAATGGTTATTCTCCTTTTCAGTGGAAAATGAACATTTTCTTTATGGATTTAAGCAGACAAATAGACACACAAAAATATACAACAACTAACCATATTCTTTCTTCTACCACTCAACACAGAATATATTCTCATCATCCTAATATAGGTTACCAAGTGATCTTGTCATAAAACCAGATTGCTAATTATTGTCATCTCAAAGGGAGAACAATTTATAGGTTATGTGACCTCTACTCACCTAGTTATTCAGTACCTACTAGTCTCTGGAACTGGCTGTTGTATACACATCTTTTATACATGAGGGTTCTCTTGATTACATAATTAAGCCCAACCTTGTGGTCCAGTATCAGTTGTGAAAATGGACATAATCCTAGACAATAAGTTAAACAAATATGAAACTTCCTGGCCAAGATCAGGAGCAACAATGAAACAAACCAGTAAAAAAGAAAAGAAAAGAAAAACAGAATCAGAAGACACATCTGACAGTCCAAAAGGGAAAGTTCTATTGCTATTTGTGATTCACTCCAGGAGTTTCTTAGGCAAGTTTGCGTAATAGCTCTAGCATGCGAGCACACTATGCATCCTTAGGGTGACCTTCAAATCTGTCAAAATACAATTTTTTTAAAAAGTTGAAAAACATGACTCTCACACAAATATAGAGGGAACATTTGTCAAAGATTGATTTAGCTAATTTAATGAGAGAACCAGCAAGATGGTACAGCTGGTTCAAGAGTACTGGAGGAATAGGTTGTATATTTTCTCAGGAAAATCATATGAATTCGTTTTCTAGTATGCATATTAAATTATCAAACATCCAGTAGGAAAATAAAACTATAACCTTTGAGATTATCTTTTTTTTTTCTGGATAGAAGTAATTTGCATTTCTTCAAGACACGAATCTGCAAGTCAATTTACAGCTTCATAATGCTGGGCCAATTCAGTAGTAAATAGTAGGTCACACAAAACTATAACCACATAGATAATTAAATAATGCTTTGATGCGCCTCTTGGGCTATGCTCCATTTTATCATGGAAGAGACATTCAAACTTTGCTTTATTTTCAAATGTTGGATAATTTTCTAAAACAATTTTATGTTATCCTTTTAGAAGTCTATAGATATTCTCAAGGAATTTTGAAAATTTTGAAAATTTTTGGTAAAAGTAGATTATACTAACTTACTTTTCTATTTTTTCTGGTAGGCCTAGAAAAAAAATACGGTGTTGAGATTTCTAGTGTTCTTCAGTTGAGGTGACAGTGTTGTCTCTATGCTCTACCAGGGTCTAGGAGAATGTCATATACATACAGTCTCTCAATAAGTGTTAATGGCCTCTTTTTGCCCCTCAATTAGTTCTTTTGCCACTATTCAACTATATCACTCTACTCTTCTGAACAACTAAAGTCTTTTAAAAATGAGACTAAACCATCTTGGCTAACACGGTGAAATCCCGTCTCTACTAAAAGCACAAAAAAATATTAGCCGGGCCTGGTGGCGGGCGCCTGTAATCCCAGCTACTCAGGAGGCTGAAGCAGGACAATGTTGTGAACCCGAGAGGTGGAGCTTGCAGTGAGCTGAGGTTGAGCCACTGCACTCCAGCCTGGGCGACAGAAGTGAGACTCCATTTCAAAAAATAAATAAATAAATAAATAAATAAATAAATAAATAAATAAGACTGAAAAAGAGAATTGGCTAGGGTAGTCTGAGGTATTATGAGTAAGCTTTGGAAGATATCATCTGTTTCTCATAGCATGGAATATAAAAACCCTTTCCAGGCAGCACAGTTTGAAGGAGAGACTACAGACTATGTAGTTAAGTAAACTTCAGTCTGATTCTGGCTCTGCCACTTAAAATCTGCAAGAACAGGATGCCTTACTCCTCTGAGTCGCATTTTCCTTCACCTGCATAATGGAATTAATCTATCTGTGACTTTATATTTAAGGTGGGTTTCTAATAGACAGACAAGATATAATTGCATCTTATTTGTTTATCCACTTTGACACTCTTTGTCTTTTAATTGATGTAGTTAGACTATTCACATTTAAAGTGATTGATATAGTTGGACTAATAGCGATCATATTTGTAAATATTTTCTATTTCTTTCCTGTGTTTACTCATTCATTCTTACTTTTTTCTTTCTCTCTTTTCTTTCCTTTTTTGTTTTCCACTTCTCTGATTTTAATTAGGCAATTTATGATTCTACTTTTTCTTCTCTTGGCATATTAATTATACTTCTTTTTTAAACACGATTTTTAGTGGTTGCCCTAGAGTTTTTAGAATATGTTTACAACCAATCCAAGTGCACTTTAAAGTAATATTATGCCACATCATGATAGTACAAGTACTATATAAAACAGTATTCCCAATTCTTCTCTCTTGTCTCTAATAAAATGGCTATCATTCATTTTATTCACAAATAAGCTATAATCACTGAATACATTGTCATTGTTATTTTGAACAAACTGTTCTCTGTTAGATCAATAAATAATAAGAAACATCTTCATTTTTTCTTCAGTTTTTTCTTTCCTAATGCTCTTTCTTTTTTTTTATATAGATCTGGAGTTTCTGCCTATATATTTTCCTTCTCTCTAAAGAACTTTTAAAACATTTCTTGCAAGGCAAGTCTACTGGTGACAAATTTCCTCCATTTTTGTTGGTCTCAGAAAGTCTTTAGTATTTACTACTTCACTTTAAAAAAATTGTGGCAAAATATATATAACACGAAATATACTATTTTAACCACTTTTAAGTGTATAGTTCAAGGGCATATAAGTTCATTCACATTGTTGTACAACTATCACCACCATTCATCTCCAGAAGTTTTTTATTTTCCCAAACTTCTCCTTCATACCTGAAGGATAATTTGTTGGACACAGAATTTTAGGTTAGTAGGCTTTTTTTTTTTTTTTTAAGACTTTAAATATTTTACTTCACAATCTTCTTGCTTATATGGTTTCTGAGTAGAAGTTTGATGTAAATCTTATACTTGTGCCACTGTTGGTAAGGTGTTCTTTTTCCTCTAGCTTTTAAAGAAGATTTTCTATAATTTGAATATAATATGCCTAGATATAGGTTTTTTGGTATTTATCCTCCTAGATGTTCTCTGAGTTTTGCAGATCTGTGGCTTTGTGTCTGTCATTCATTTTGGGGACATTCTTAGTCATTGTTGCTTTAAATGTTGCTTCTGTTCCTTTTTCTCTCCTCCATCCAGTATTCCCATTATACATGTGTTATTCTGTGTCAGCCCATTTGCATTGCTATAAAGGACTCAGGCTCGCTAAAAGAGCCAGCTGGGTAATGTATAAAGAAAACAGATTCATTTTGGCCCATGGTTCTGCAGGCTGTACAGGAAGCGTGGTGCCACCATCCGCTTCTGGTTAGGTCCTCAGGAAGCTTACAATCATGGCAGAAGGAAATGAAGCTAGCAGGTCACATGCTGAGAGAGGGAAAGTGACAAGATGCAACATTCTTTTAAACAACCAGATCTCACATTAATGTAGAATAATAACTCATTCATTGTCGTGAGTAGGGCACTAAGCCATTCCTGATGGATCTGCCCCTGTGACCCAAACACCTCCCACCAGGCCCTACCTCTAGCATTGGGGATCATATTTCAACATGAAATTTGGAGGTGGCAGAACATCTAAACTGTATCATGTAACTTTTCTAATAGCCCACAAATCTTAGATATTCTGTTCTGTCTTTTTATTTCTTTTTTCTTTTTTCACTTCAGTTTGGGGAGTTTCTTTTTTTTTTTTTTTTGAGACGGAGTCTCGCTCTGTCGCCCAGGCTGGAGTGCACTGGCGCGATCTCGGCTCACTGCAAGCTCGACCTCCCGGGTTCACGCCATTCTCCCGCCTCAGCCTCCAAGTAGCTGGGACTACAGGCGCCCGCCACCACGCCCGGCTAGTTTTTTTTTTTTGTATTTTTAGTAGAGACGGGGTTTCACCATGTTAGCCAGGATAGTCTCGATCTCCTGACCTCGTGATCCACCCGCCTCGGCCTCCCAAAGTGCTGGGATTACAGGCTTGAGCCACCGCGCCCGGCCCAGTTTGGGGAGTTTCTATGGACACATCTTCAAGCTCACTGATTCCTTCCTCGGCTATGTCCAATCCACTTATGAGTCCATCAAAGGCATTATTTATGTTACAGTGTTTTTGATTCCTTGCATTTTCTTTTCTTTCTTTCTTTGCATTTTCATCTCTGCTTTTATTACTCACTTGTTCTTGCATGTGCCCACTTTTTCCATTAGAACCATTAGCATATTAATCATAGTTGTTTTAAATTCCTTGTCTGATAGTTCCCAAATCTGTGCCTCACCTGAGTCTGGTTCTGATGCTTTGTCTCTTCAGACTTTGTTTTTGCCTTTTAGAGTGGCTCGTAATTCTTTGTTGAAGGCTGGATATGATATAAAAGGAACTGTGATAGATCGGCCTTTAGTGCAAGGTTTTATATTTATGTGACTAGGAGTTAGATTCTTCTTACTATTTGCTGTAGCTACAGTGTTAGAGACTAAAATTTCCTGTAGTATCCTTGCTTCCATCTACTCTATTGTCTTTGGGTTTCCTTTGACACTCTTTAAATACGGTCAGAGGCCTGCAGTTCTTTTTGCTGTAATCCCCTGTTATTATACAGTAGCCTTATTGATGTG
This sequence comes from Theropithecus gelada, assembly GCF_003255815.1. Taxonomy (NCBI): domain Eukaryota; kingdom Metazoa; phylum Chordata; class Mammalia; order Primates; family Cercopithecidae; genus Theropithecus; species Theropithecus gelada. The sequence continues at coordinate 68,829,102 of NC_037683.1, read as the reverse complement.
GCAAGGTATGGGAGAAGACGAAGTGTTCTACTGTCCATAATTAGGTCTCAGTCCTTTAGCGAGACTGAGTTGGATATTTTGTTGATTCAGCTTTGGTAAAACTCCAGTCTGTTAGGTTCTAGTAAAATAGGTTCCCTTAGGGACAAGCTTTTTTAAGGAGATCAGAGAGGTCTGGATATATTTCAGCACTTTCCTCTCCTTGCCAGAAACACAGGGGATATTGAGAACCTGGTAGTGTTCCTGGAGGTAAAACTCATGAAAGTGTGGGGTGCCCCTGAGACTGGGACCCCTTGGGTTTTTTTAACTCACAAGCTAGTCCACACTAACCTTCCAGCAATTCATCAATTACACTTAGTGTTCCTACAGAAAGCTAAGGCTTTCTGCCTTCTGCTTCCAGTTTTCTGTTCCTGTTAAGCTATGATTCTCTGTATCCATCTATCTGTCTTCTGGGGCTGCAATTTACCCAATGACTTCAATTTTCTGATGAACCTAAGAATAGTTGTTGATTTCCAGGTTGTTCAGCTTTTTTTCTTGTTATGAAGATGGGAGTGATGACTTTTGAGCCCGTTACATATCAGACTGGAACCATAATGAGAATAATAATCAGCTTCTTCACCAATTTGTTGTAAGAATGGCACTACATTTATTAGATAAATTAATATTTAAGGCATCTAGCTAAGTACACGGTACATAGGAAGCATTTGATAAATGGCAGATACTATTATCAATATTCCTAAAGCCATTTTAAAAAGCTGAAAATGAATAAATCACTAGACTGGAAAGTTAATGTATTATCAGTGAATGTTGGAATATGTCAGGTGTCTCTTATTGGATGCTCTTCAGATCACCACTTACAGCTAGTGAAACTCTCCCATCTGGACAGTCCCACCCAAAAGTTTCCAAATGAAAATATTTAGTCAGTGTTTAGACACCACATGAAAAACAAAACAAAACTGATCTTAAGCATCATAAAGTATTCCAAATATTACCAAATTATCAATGGCAGGTGAAAATAAATATTTGCAGTAAAATATCTGAGCCTTCATTATATTTCCTATGCAAAGGGCCATTGTACAGGTCTTTCCAAAAAAAAATGTTAATCTATGAAAAAGAATTAACTCCTAGAAGGAAACTCAATAAACATAAGTAACTTTTATTATCATCCTAATCACCCCCTCTTTTTCTCCTACTGGGGCCAAGTCAAAGCACATTTTCAAATAAATGAGGAATTCTGAAAAGCAAGACTGCAACTTAATAAAGTTGTCAATATTGAAAATTCAGTAATTTCAGTTTAGTTAATCTCACTGTATTTTAAACTCTTTAAATTATATCTGAATGTTACTAAGTTTAGTCTATTATCTTATCAATGTATGCCCTACTTTCATGACCCTCAGATTATAGGGGATATAATTTATAAATGAAATATATTGAAAGCATCATTTTTGTCATTAATTATCAAACATAAATCATCTATCATTTCTCCTTCAGGGTAAGAAATCAATTTCTCTTAGGGGAAAGAAAAGCTGTCCTCCAGTAGATGCGAATGGCTCTTCCAATAATGACCTTCAGTTTCCTTGAACATTTTTTGTTTTTGTTAACAAATATTTAACTGCTTACTCTATTTGTTCCTTTTTTTCCAAACTACAAAGCAATATATTGATAAAGTAGCCTTCCATAGACGGTGATTCAGCATCTATCAACAAAATTATCCACAAATGGAAAGATCTCTAGGACCTTGCTAAAAAGTGTGATCTGTATACCAACAGCATTGGTGTATTAGTTATTCATGCTGCATAACAAATATCCCAAAACTTAACAACTTAAAACAACAAACATGTATTATCTCACAGTTAATAATATTCAGGAGTCTGGGCACATATTAAGTGAAGGCCCCTGGATCGGTGTCTCTCACAAATCTGCCATCAAGGTGCCTTGATGAGGCTGCAGTCATCTCAAGGCTCGATCCAGGGAGGATCCACTTCCCAGCTCAATCACATGACCAGTAGCAGTCGACAGATCTATGTCCTTGCTAGCTGTTATCCAGAGATCTCAGTTCCTTACCTTATGCATCTCACAAGGGGCCGTTCACAGCATGGTAGATTGCTTCATTCAGAGCAAGCATTTGAGAGAGTGTGCACAAGGCAGAAGCCACAATCTTTTTGTAACCTTTTCTCAGAAATGTCATCCCATCACTTTTGCCATAGTCTATTATTTAGAAATAAGTCAATAGGCCCATCCAATACCAGGACAGGAAACTACATGAGGATGTAGATACCAGAAGAGGGTGGTTATTGGGAGATATCTTTGAGACTGCCTACCACAATTGGTAACAACTAGGAACTTGTTAGAAGTGCAGAATCATAAAACTAGTGAGCAAAATTTAAATTTTAACAAGATTTGATCCATAGGTCCATTCAAGGTTGCAGATGTCTGCTCTAGGAGCAGGGCCCATCTATTTTATTCTGTTGCAGAGATTGCTTCCTCACTTAATTTTACTCACTGTCTGTTGCTTTATAAAGAAATACAGAGATCACTTTTGTTTGCAACTCAGTTCTCTCCTACAAAGAACTTTACAAAGTAAGTTCACTAAAGCACTACTGGGCTGCACATAGCAGATAGGAAATAGAATTGGGAGAATGAAGAAGAAATATGAGGCATAAGATACATGGCAAACAGACTGAATTATAGTATCAAGAAATTACTAAAAGAGAAGATAAAGCATTTGGATAGAAAAGATGTCAGGAATCATGTAAAAATAGGGATTATAGTCCTATCTCCTCAACAATCTTTAAATGCATTGCTGAACAACTGTGTATTATAAAGCCTACTGTTTATAACAGTGGCCTCTTATTTTAGAAATATAACCATCAAAAATTATAATACAAAAACATAAATGTTCAACTGAGTTCAGATACCTGGCTTATTCCCTTTTTCAGTATATTTCATGTCTCAACAATGTCGAGTCATTTATATTCAGTATTTGAAATCTTTCCATAAAAGGCACTAAAAACTCTGGTATAAATATTTTACATCTACCTCAAATTTTATTAAATGTAAAAGATAAGATTACATTCAGATTTTAATTATGTCTAGAAAAATAAAAGCCCCAAGGGGTAAAATGCAAGTCTCTAATCTGCTTATCACAAAATGCAATCAATTAAGTAAAGCCTTCATTCCGCACCTTCTCAATGGTATACTGAAGCCAATACCTCTGATATGTGTGAGCTCTTTGTTAAATTTTCAGGAGTTTTGTGAACTAGTTGCTAATTACAGACATTATTAAAATTTAAAGTATTTATATAAACTTACAAGTATTTATATAAACCTTCAATTTAAAACAAATGTAATAAAGACTCAAAATTCATCACCTCCTACTTATTTTACTTTCATTATTTTTTGAGGTCATTTAAAACATCTATTGTATTTATAGGGTGAAAATACCATATATGCTGCAGTACTGAGTACCTCTTATCAATCCCATGTTTATGTTTAAGGACATTCTATTGATAGCTTAAAATTGGCTATATAGGAGTATTTATGCTACATAAATTTAAAAACACGATAAAGCAGAACTTGATTTTTATTTTATTGATTGTCTAGACTTAAGAAAGCGATAGAGAAAATGTTAATACTGCAGATTCAACTTGAAAAATGTGGCATGTCCCTAGTTATTACATGTCCAATAGTGTCAAAAAAGGGAAATATTCTCCATGTATTTGAAAACTGTTATTCAATTCAGTGAAGAAGTTGCTCACATCATTGATGACCCAGTAAAATTCCAACATAACCAGTGCTGAGGCTGAAACAGGTTTCAGTTTAATTAATGTATTTTTCACTAAGTGACAAAGAATTTAACAGTGGATCACATATCAGGTGTAACGATAACAATTATTGAGGAATTAATTACCAATTAACTGTATTTGTGAAATTTTGTTTGAACTGCATCCATAGTTTGCTATACATACAAGAGTCCAGCAAGAATAAATAAAAGCATTCTCTGAAATCAGTTGGTCATATGGAATTGACAATAGAAAGTTCTATATATTTTATTATTATCTGTAAAATGTGTTATACATCTTCTATATCAGCACATTTGTACTGTATGTATATACGCATGCGTGTGTGTGTGTGCACGTTTATTTTTCCCAGGAAGCTGCTTGTTAAACATTTACTGGCACACTACCCTGTGTCCTTCCCTTACAATGTAATTGTGGCCACTACAGATCACAGAGGAGCACATTAACATGCCCTGGTCTTCCATGTGAAAAGAAGAATATTTTAAGTTCTAAAATTGAAAAGACATGCATGCACAATACTTACTATAAATCAGTGGAAACACTTCTCTGGTCTGTGTTCAATGTGAATAAGCTTCTCTGCTGTGAATATGGGGAGTCCATGTTTTTGTTAGATCATTCTAAATGAATCTTGGCTCAGGTGATTTATAGCCTATTGCATCAGCCTAAATTACACTTTGCACATTCATGTTGAAAATATTCAGGGAAACAGTTTTCACTGTATTAGAATATGGAAAAGGAATTGACATCACAAGCATCTAAGTATCAATTGGACCTAGAATCTGATGAAATCATACTGAAAAGCTGCATGTCTTGCTTTGGCAATCAGATGACTCACCAGAAGAAACTGTACAGATCTCACGAGCAGGCCTGGTGGCCGGAATTTATGCTTATGATTCACGGGAGTCACATATGCCCCTTTCAAATACACCACATACAGCTTTCTACTTTATCAAAACAACATCAATCAGTCCGCTGTGCTGATGACAGTGTTTTTATGTATGTAATTTAATCTTTGGGGAAATTACTCTTCTATAAGGTTCTGGGAAAAGAGTGAACTGTTTTAGTTATTGTTCAGTTCCACATATAAACAACAAAAATGGAGGAAGACAAAGCTGACTGATATAAAAATGGAATTCTCTGTTGCCCAATTAGAAACAAATTTTGTTGTAAATTTTGAACTGACTGAGAAAGTGAAGGAAAGCTTTGGTGGAAGGAACAGCACTGATTTTTGTGTAATTGTAGGCTTTTCACCTGAACCATTCCAAACCAAAAACAGTGAGTGGAAATGTTGTACAGTGCCTTCTCAGACTGCAAAAAGATGATAATATTTTATGGATCTTCTGAGAAACCAGAGGAGTGCTTTATAAGTATAGATATTGAAAAAACTGCTGGAAATTTTAAAGATGGGTAGGCAGAAAATCTTCTGTGATCATCAAATTGAGGATGTGCTGAGTTTGGAGAGAGGATAAATTTGGACACAAGAAGGTTATGCAAAAGGAACAAGCAAACAAACTGGAATAAATTTCTGGAAAAACAACATTCCAAGTGCTTTTACAACAGCTCTTCAGTTCATATAGACTTTTAAAAATATATTCTAAAATAAATGTGGGTAGAAAAGAGGCCTTGACAGAACTAAACTCTCTTCCACCAACTACAAGTCAGAGAGAATGATGATTAGTTTTTCCTAATGAGAAACTAGGATTAGAACATCACATTAAAAAGCAAGTCTAATCTTTCTTCCTTCAATGTATGTGACTATGGACTGGCAAAGAAGTTCTTCTTCCTTCTAATTCATATTACAGCTTGCAGAATGGTTGCGATTTACATCTTGAATATTGTGGATTTTGCAGTAGAAATGCCTAACTAGCAGGTGACCTGCTTTTATCTGATTAGTTGACATTCATAAATAAAAGGGTAACAATAACGGAGGAGTGCTTTATGAGAAACGTAAGTATATGATGCTATCCAAGTCTCCAGTATGGCGAGAAAGGCAAAAAATGTCCCTATTTGGAAGATACATTCAGCAGCTCATGTGCACACTTCAGTTAATGTATAGACATATTAAAGATGATATGCATGTTTGTCTTGGAGTGGAATACAAAAAATAACTTTTATTCAAACCCAAATAGTGAGAGCAAAAAGTATTATTATGACAAAATTTTGGATAAAGTACCTAAAATTAACATCAAGCCCAAACTTCTGGCCTTAGCCATGAGTTTTTACCAGCTACATCTTGTGCTGGAGTTACTGAGCAGCAGAATTGACTGTTCTGTCTCCTCTATAGCCCGCATAATTTTCTCCATAGTAGAGACAATTTTGTAATGAAATGGTCACAGGAATGCAAAATATCAGAGAATATGTCAAAATGGAAGGAAATCCTGAGATTATCTGATCTGTAGAATCTTCTTACTAAATTAAACATTAAATGCCTGAAATGTTATAAGACGTTATTAAACATCTGAAAGGAAATCTCAGTATGAAAAGCAGGTATGTTAGGTGGATGCCTCAGTTGAATTCAGTCTTCTTATTGGGTAAGATTAGTCTTTGTTCACAGAACTACTTTACCACCTTCACTGAGTCCCATGGTTCACTGCAGCTCGGAATGAAATCTCCTAATTTTTCTTCATGTATAAGGAAACTGAGGTTCTGTATGCCAAGCCGCTTTCTCCAGAGGTCAAATAAGAAGATAGTGGCAGTGGCAGATTGGAGTCAGTACCATGGTTCTCATACAACATCACAAAGAAGTCAACTTGATTAGCAACCAAAAATCCGACTGCATTCTTAGATTCCATTGCGCCAATGTATAACATTTGTATTCTTTCAGTATTAAAATGGCAGCCTAGAAGAAAAAAAGGTGTCTGGGAAAGTTTACTGTTAAGAATATTTTCTCCTTCAAGATTCCTCATTTCAAGTTCTACCATAGACTCAGTTCATCACCTGTCAAAAACAAAATGACATGAAATCTCCGCATTCTCCCTAAAATACAGAGACCTGTGACATCACAATCCTGAAGCCTGAGAGACTAAGTAGGAAGGTGAACCATATGACATAAACTGTAAGGACAAGTGTGGAGGAGGGGAAATGAAGAGGAAAAGAAGAAAGGACATCCACATATCTTTGGACCTTTGGATCAATCAGTCCAAACCTTATTTTTTTGTTGTTGTGTTGTTTTTTGGTACATGTCCTGGTTGTTTGTTCCCTTTGCTCAATTCATTTCGCCAAGTGTTTACAGAACACCCACACTGTGCTAGTACCGGTTATCACCCCTGAACAAATAGAATAATGTTTGGAGTGTGACTCACACCTTGAAGTCCACTTCCTTTTAGAGATACTATCTCATACTCTGTAAATTTAAGCTAGGAATAACCTCACACCAGTTACTCAGTGTTTGAATCTGGAGAAGGAATAGAAGGGATTATCTGCTGGGAATGCTTCAATATTGAAATGTTCTTTCCTGAGGCTACTTTGTTTCCCCTCTCAAGTCACATATTACTGACCCACAGCAAAACCCCAGATTCCAACAGATAATCCAATCTGAAGCAATTTTTGTTATTCAGGTGTTGGACAGGTACTAATTTAGCACCTACTTTGTGTGAGATACTCTTCTAGGTCTTGGCATAGAGTGGTGACCAGGACAGATCAAGACCCAAGCACTCTGTGGTGCTTCCATGCTCATGGGGGAAACAGAAAACAATAGGTAAATCCATGATAAAGATTATGATTTCAACTAGTCATAAATATTATGAAGGAAACAGACATGAAAATGTAATATTAATCTAGGCATTGGTATTGCATATTATGATTGATCAGGAATCAGGTTCTCCTAGGAGGTGACATTTAAACTCAGACCCTTAGGAGATCTCAATTCTCAGTATCCTCAAAGTCAAGTTGCGGGACCTTGTAAGACTCCAACAGAAGGAAACACACAGTTTCATGCTGCCAGCGCAAGGCTACTCTGTTTTTAATTGATGGCTAGACTTCATAAAGACTGAAATGAATAACAGTGAGGAAAGGCGGAGCAGTTACTAGAGACAGAAGAGTCATTGTGATTTAGTTCTTTGGTGCATTGCTCATACTTTCAAGGGTCATCGGTAGCATAACCGCACCTTGGTGCTTAGAGAAAGCAGAGTGCAGCAGCTGGGCCGGCCCAGGGCTCTCTGTGCCTGGAGCTCCTGGTGATGGACCTGCCAGCGTGTGAACCTGCATGCCCAGCGCTCCCACGGTGGGAAGCTGTTTACTCTCTCCTGGGAGGACACAGGGTTAGACACAGTTAAATCTATAATCATTATCAACCAGATCAACACGTTCTAACCGACTTGCTTTCGTCGTTTTTTTTCCCAACAGTGGTTCAATGGCCTGTGAATGTTTTCCTTTCAGTTAAAAAAAAAAAAAAAAGATTTTCCTATTTAAATAAGGCATTTCATGGTCAAAGGAAGCTTTTGTTACTTCATAGTCCACTCCTCTTTTCTTCTTATTGCTTAATAAAACTGAAAAACTTGTACTTGATGTAGCCACTGTGTAAGTCAGAAAAAAATTGCTGACAAAAAAAATGAATTCTAAGTATGTTTTAACCCCTGGTGGCATAGTTGTTATGAACATGTATTACTACTGTCTTAAGAGCTAAACTTTCACAGTTCCTAAAATTATGGCTATTTCCAAAAATCAACTAATTATGACTATTCCCAAAAATCAACCAATGCTTAGGACAGACCTTAAGATATAGAAGAAATGTGAGACATGGCTTCTTTCTTTTAGGAGCTCACAGCCTAGTTGAAAATGCTGAAAGACAATCAATGGCAGTATATGACAGTACAAAGTTAAGCTATGTTGGGAGATAAGCTAATAGGACTGTAGTGGTGAAGCAGGCCAGCAGAGGAGGCTGGAGCCCTCAAGTAGTGCTTGATGAGAGAAGTATGACTTGGAGAATGGAGAGTATTTGGAGAGGAAGAGAGTAAAGTTTTTCAAGAATGGGGAATGACAGAGGAGCATGCCCAGAGCTGGGAATGGGCTGGAACATTTTCATGGGAGAGGGTGGAGATGTGAATAAATGCAACTGTGATTCATTTGGGGAGTTGTTGGGAAATGGTCAGATTGATATTGTGCCAAGGGGCCAGCATGTTTTATCTGCTACAGATGACTGCTGAATAATTTTGCAAAAGTTTGACTCATATTGATTTTTCTGGGTTGCTCAGTGGACCTAGGCAAATTGTTGTTGATTTATAAATATTTGTTGTATTACTTGTAGCTTGACCATCGTCTTCCTGGCTCATAGGGTGTGCGGATGAATTTAAACATAAAGACTGTCAGAAAGCCTCCTTCCTCAACATAAAGTCATTGCAAGGTTATTGAGACACCCCAACAAATAGAGGGGCATCTCAAGGCTAAGTTCACATCCTTCTGTTCATGAACGTCTCAGTGAAAACTAATTTTCTTTGTTACTCCCTGTGCAATTTATTTTTAGTGCTTTGTTCAGAGAAGACGAAGAAGTCACTCAAGTCACTTCAATATTCCAGTAAAATTAAGGGATTTTAAATTGTACTTTATGCTTTTTGTATTCATAGATATATTTTTACTCTTTTGAAACCTGCACAATCTTGCATCTCTTGGAGTTATTAATGGAACTTCCACCTCTTCTAATGTTTGTTCATCATGTTCCCTCAATCCTTCAGTTATGGATTAACTCCTCACACGGAAATATTTTTACAATACAAATGGATACTTTTGAGGACAATTCGCTCTTTTCTTCCTTACAGTTTGAGTCATTCAAGAATGAATGTTAATTCAGATAATTCCAGAAACTGACATAAATCTGAATTAGCTCTGGATCCTACGAAAGAATTAGTATGACTGAGACTTTTGGGTCAATAACCCAACTGGAGGGACAGAAATCAATTTTTAAACCATAGAGAAGGCCAGGTGTGGTGGCTCACACTTGTAGTCCCAGAACTTTGGAAGGCTGAGGCGGGCAGATCACGAGGTCTGGAGTTTGAGACCAGCCAGGCCAGCATGGTGAAACCCTGTCTCCACTAAAAATACTAAAAATTAGCTGGGCATGGTGGTGTGTGCCTGTATTCCCAGCTACTCGCGAGGCTGAGGCAGAAGAACCATTTGAACCCAGGAGGCGGAGGTTGCAGTGAGCCAAGATTGCGCCACTGCACTCCAGCTTGGGCAACAGAGCCAGACTCTGTCTCAAAAAGACCAACCAACCAACCATAGAGAATGTGACTAGGACCTCTACTGGCCAAACATGGCCCTGCCAGGCTCTGGACTCAAGAGCCCTATCTCTTCTGTTTCAACAGAACAATCATGGGAGTTCTTACAGCACCACCTCCCCAAACACCACCTCTTGATATTACCAAATGTTTACAGTAAACTGTGGGACCTGCGAAGAGACTCTGCTTTGTGGCTGTGGAGATAGATATCCCGGAAGTAACTTAGATCTATCAGAAGGACCACACACCTAGAAGGCACATAAGGGAGATCTCAGACCTTCCCAACATCTGATATCCCACTTTTGATTGTGGTGCCCTCGATATATCTGAAACAGTCAGATCTACAGAAATATTTGTTCACTTCATCTCATAAATTGGATCAGCCTAGTGTATCACCATTCTTTGGATTCAGGGAATATTAGAGCAATTTGTTTCTTAAAAGCAAAAGCATTATTCAGCACTGTCTATGTTAATATAGTCATTAAGAATACAGGCCTTTTTCTTGTACTCTTAACTCTTTTCTATAGATTTATCTTCTTCATCTGTAAAATGAAGACAAAAATAATAATACCTGTCATATAGTGTTATTATATTTTGCTAATTAATGCTGTACTTTTATGATGACACTTGGCACATTATCACTCTATAATCAGAGGCTTTTAGAGTCTTCCATGAGCTGAGGATGACTCCTTAATTTCTTCACCTTCATTTTCTCCCCACCCCTCAGGACTCACATATATACTACAATGTAAACATTAATGAACTTAATCTGGCCAAAGAGAAAATAAATTTTGTAGTAGAGAACTTGCCATTCAATACGATATGTTCAGGTCACTTGGTTAGGGTCAGGGATGCAGCAGGGGTTTTGTTGTACCTTTTGGAGCCTGATGAATCTGGCAGGAAGTGAGTTTTTTTTATTACAACTCCTACCATCAGTCAGCAATTTTCAAAAGTTCCTGAGATCCAGTCCACTTATATTTTTTTCTGTGAATTTAAAATTCTGAAATGCAGCAGAAAGTCCCCAAATGAATTTGAAGTCTTTCAAGAATGTAAAATAACTGGAATGTCTTTTTTCTCTCCTTCTCCATAGATTAACCTCAGAGCCACAGACGTCAGGCTCATGCGCCAGTTGCTTGTAATCAATGAGACCATCGAGTCCATCAAGTGGATGATTGAAGAGAAAGCCACCATTACCAGCAGAGGCAGCAGCCTCAGTGGTAGCCTGTGCAGTTTGTTGGAGAGTCAGAGCACCTCTTTACGTGGCAGCTACAACAGCCTACACGATGGCAGTGATGGGCTGGATGGCATTTCCGTGGGGAGTTATCTGGACACATTGGCAGATGATGTCCCAGGCCATCAGACCCCTTCAGACTTGGACCAATTCAGTGACAGCTCCCTAATAGAGGACCCACAGACACTACACAAGCGTCCTAAATTGGATTCAGACTACTACTGCTTTGGCTAGTGACACAGTTTTTTGCATGGGACTGGTGTGCAATTAACTTGTATTTATCCTTCTTCTCCGCTGCTATATTTTTGGTGTGATTTTTATTTTAATAAGATGACCTTTTTAAAAGAAGCTGATTTTGAAACTGCTTAATGGTACTTCTGTTGCTCCTAATACTTCTCATCTGAACTGATTTATTTTCCTCTTATATCTCTATTTTTTATTTATTACAATGATTTTCTCCCTTCTTTTACAGTAGCACAAACAAAGTAGGGGGAAAAGTATAAGCAATAATTATGTTTTTGCTTTTGTTTTCAGAGCAACGGGTCAGGGATTACAAGAAAAACTTTGCTAAATTTTACAATAAACCGAAGTCTGATAACAGTTAATTTTGTTGCTTGTGTTCTTAAATGATTTAAGGTTTCATCTTCCAGGAGACATTGAGATATATTACTGTTTGCATATCAGGTTGAACAAAATGCTTGGAACAAAATTAAGCATTATTTCTAGGCCACAACATTCTAGTGTATAATCAACAATACTGTTAGTCACACATGCCCACATGACAATCATTTGGAAGTCCCCAACTATACACAGTCTGTTCAACCAACTCACCCTTGTGTTGGTACTTTCGATTAACATTTTGTCATCAGTGATTCTAACTCAAATAATATGTTTATTTGTGTTATAATACATATTATTCTTCCAAATTTCAAAGAATAATTGAGATTAAGTATGGAGCCCATTCAAGGCAAAAATGTCCTAAATTTAATTGTATTTTGAGATTTTGTTGGCATTTACTTGTATGCATTTTGCAATTCTGATAGGATGTACAAATACTTAGATGCATACAAGCAGATGGATAGAAAGACAGATAAATATCCCAATAGTAGGGAAGCAGAATTGTTATTCATTTAAGAAGTCCAGTATGACATTTGTTCATCCTAGTATAAATAATCTCTTAGTTTTCTGAAATAGAATATTGTAACTCACATAGAGAGTGGACATTTAGTTTTGATATAATGTTATTAATCCTCTGCATTTCTTTTATCTTGATAACTCCTAGTGAAGGAATCTAATTAAGATTTCATGCTGTTCTTTATAATGATAAATGTTTCTGGACTAAACCCTCTACAATACAAATCAAAAAGTCTTCCTTCTTATAAGTGAGAAATGTCCATACCCGAAAAATATTTCACCCAAATTTCCTTTATTATTATATGCTTACTACACATGTCAAATTTATTGTTTGTTTCCAAGGCATATATTATTCAATTTCTAATTAACATATATCAGGGCTTATATTTTGCACTGATCTTTTCCCATAAATTGCTTGATATAATCCTCATCACAACAGTCTCATAATGTGAGGACTGTTACCATCCTATGTTTGAGGAAATTGAGGCAAATAGAAGGCAGGCTACTGAGACAAGTCTCCCGGTAAGTGTCAAAGCTAGGATTTAACTTGCATCTGTCTTATTCCTAACAGTAAAACTCAATAACCTCTTTGGTAATTATTGATGTTAAATAACAAAATCGGAACGAGAAAGCAAATGTAAGTCTATAACAAAAATTAAAAATGTAACCAACCAATTTCAAACAGAAGATAATGAAATATGTAACCACATGTCTATAGCCTTGCAAGGAGAATATCCTCAACTACAGAGAAGTGGCAGGCAGCAAGAGTATGAGCCAACAAGGGTAAATTCTAACTTCTTTAAAACCCGCCTTTTGCCTTGAACAAGCCATGCACATGAAAGGCTATTTCTGTTCTCAGATCGTGAATACAATCTGGTAAATTTCTGTTACACTCTTCTCATGCAACCCGCTTCCCCTGCTATATGTCCACCCCATGCCCTCTATAAATTTTCCCTCTGGAGAAAGGAAATGCAAAAAGCACAAGAGCATAATGTGGAAGAAGTGTCTGGAATAGGTTTCATTTATATATTGTATTTTAAGAAACCTATAATGAACATTGGCAGAACACTTGAGAACGTTTTTGGTTTTATAAGTTTCAATATTTTATATGCTTTATATTAATTCCAATATTTTTTGCAAGACAGCAAATATAGATTCCACCATTTAAAAATATGGAATCACATGTAAGCCAACAAGTTTTTTAATAATTGATTTTACTAAAAGGAAGTCAATAAACAATTAAGCAACACTATTAACATATTCATTGGTCTCAAGAGAGTGAGCGCATAGGGGTGCTTCATTTTTAACTGAAGAATCCCCATAACTAATCTCTGACCTGGCTTACATGGAACCACATGGAAGCCAACAATTTTTTAATAATTGATTCTACCGAAAGGAAGACAATAAACAATTAAGCAACACTAACTATTAACATATTCATTGGTCTCAAGAGAGTGAGTACACAGGAGTGCCTCACTTTTAACTGAAGAATCCCCGTAACTAATCTCTGACCTGGACCATTTGATATTTGACCTCTGTAGGCACCAGAAGGAAAAGGAGTAAAAAGTTGTAGTATCTTTCAAACTATTCTGCCTACACTGAGTTGTGTTTTCCCAGAGAAGATGGAATTTTCCTCAGTTACATTAATCTCTCAATTTTTATGGACTTGTTAGTCTTTTAATAGATGGAAAATAATTAGATGTAAGGAATTTAGACAAGCTAAAACTAGTACATTTTTGGAGTTTTGCAAATAAAGGAACTCTGGAAGACCCCTAGGAGTCTTAACTAAACTTCAAGGAAACAATGTTTATACTACCAGTCAGCCCCAAAGTACACAGTATAAAGTTTTAAGTACTCATCAATGTTTGGAAACGCAAAAAATATTATTTACTGTGGGTGGACTATAAAGGTACTTGGAGCCCCACATATAATTGCATTCAGGCATTTGTTCCCCCAACTTCATAAAAACACAATCACCTCCACGAGGACAAAATAAACTTTTTTTTAAATTTTGTTTTGTTGAGACAAGGTATCACTGTGTGACCCAGGAAGAATACAGTGGCACCATCATGGCTCACTACAGCCTCCAACTCCCGGGTTCAAGCAATCCTCCCAAGTTAGCCTCTAGAGTAGCTGGGACCACAAGTATGCACCAGCATATCTGGCTAATTTTTCATTTTTTGTAAAGATGGAGTTTCACTACATTGCTGAGGCTGGTCTCAAACTCCTGGACTCAAGTGATCCTTCCACCTCTGCCTCCCAAACTGCTGGGATTACAGGCATGAGCCATCCTGCCCAACCAACAAATGATTATTAAGCCTAGCATAGTGGCACATGCCTGTTGTCTCAGCTACTCAGGAAGCTGAGATAGAAGGACTGCTTGAGCCCAGGAGTCTGAGTCCACCCTGAGCAACAAAGCAAGACCCTATTTCTAATAAAAATAAATATAGATCAAATAAAAGAAAACAAAATAAATGGTTATTTCAAGCTCCTCATCTTACTGATCTCACAATAGTTGACATATTTGATCACTCCTTTTTGAAAGACTGTCTTCATTTTCTTCCAGGACAAGACTTTCCCCCATCCCCCAACGCCTGCATGTTTGCAGACTCCACTGCTGGTTTCTCTTCATTTTTTCTGACCTTCAAAGGCAAGAGTGTACTTGGGCTCAATTCTCTTCCAAAATTGCTCCCCTGGAGAATCTATTCAGTTTCGTAGTTTTGAATGTCATATATGTGCTGAGATTTCTAAATGTATGTGTCTAGCCCCAATCTCTCCTCTACACTCCAGTCTCCCATGTCCATCTACCCCTGCAGCAACTCTATTTGGTGTCTGATAAGCATCTCAATCCGAACATATCCAAAATGGAAATTTTGCTCATTTTGAAATCCTTCCCAGTGTAGTAAATGGTGCTTCCACTCATCAATTGCTCAGTTCAAAACCTTGAGGTCATTCTTAACTATTCTCTTTCCGTTATACAACATCCATATCGTATGAGTTACATGTTAGAAATATATCCAGAATGCTACAGATTCTCATCATCATCACCACTGCTATCACTCTAATTCAAGCACCATCGCTTCTCCCTGAAACTACTGCAATAGCCTTGTTTCCTTCCTCCCATCCCCACCTTCCTACCGTCAGTGTTCAGCACAGCAGAGTAATCTTCTAAGACACAAGTCAGATTTTACCAGCCCCTATTCAACCCTGTAATGAATTTCCATCCTCTTCGGAGTCTAGTCCAAATCTTTATTGTGGACTACAAAACCCCGTGCAATCTGCCATCCTTCTGCCTGACCTCATCTAGTACAACTCCCCTCCTCTCTCATTGTGAAGCCTCATTTGCATCCTTGTTAGTTCTTACAAATCTCAAAATCCAAGCATTTTCCTGTCTCAGAATCTTTGCATTTCTCGTTTCTTCTTTCTGAAATATTCCCCTAAATACACGTAAGTCTTGATTCCCTAGTTCTTTGTGGTCTCCAATCAAGTGGCCGCTTGTCTGAGAGGACTTCTCCCAGAGTCTCCCGGCACTGTTTATCGTCCTTACCCTGGCTTATTTTTCTTCCTAACCCTTATCAGCACCTAACGTTTTGGGGTGCACTTTCTGCCTCCCCACACTAGAATGAAAGGTCTGTGAGAGGAATAACTTTATTTTGTTCACCGCCATATCCCTTGGAACCCAGAAAAGTATCTGTCACATAGTAGATACCAAGTAAATCTTCTTTGACTAAAGCAATTATTACACATTTCCTGAGTGCCTTTTAGGTGCCAGGCAATAACTGTGCTAGGTCCTGGTGTTAGGAAGATGAAGAAGGTGTGAAACCTGCCCCTGAGAGTTCATCTGTTTAGTACGTTTCTCTGATTGGAAGAATAACGGTCTCCACTCTCACCCCAAATATGTCCATTTCCTAAACTCTTGAACCTGTTAAGTGGCAAAAGGGACATTGCAGATGTGATTGAGTTAACGATCTTGAGATAGAAAGATGACGCTGGATTATCTGGATGGGCCCTATGAGAGAGAAGTAGGAGAGTCAGAGTAAAAAAGTGAGAGAGAATGGAAGAGAGAAGTGAAGACATGCAAAATGATATATTGCTGGTTATGAGGGTAGAAGAAGAGGCCAGAGCCAAGGAATGCAAGCAGGGTACAGTTTCTATTTCTCAGCTTGAACTGCTGTATCAATCTTATGCTATTTCTATGTAATCACTGTTATCATTGTTCAAATATTTAGTAGAGAATTCCCATTAAACACAAAAACTCAAATATTCTCACCTATCATTGTGGATTATTTTTATGTAACCCAAGGCCTGGTTGGGTCAAATCAGAGCTCTGGGATTGTTTCACATCTACCTGTATTTGAGTGCCAGTGACATTACAAATATGGTCCAAGTTTGCATTCTTTCAAGTCATCAACACTGTGTGCAGGGTCTGTTTACCAATATGGGAGGAAGAACTGTCAGAGGCTGCATTATTTCACTCTTTACTAATGAAGGATCCTGTACCAATAGGAAAATGTATGCTTTCTTGAAGTTTTAGATTATTCTCAGAGTAATTTACTACAATTATTTTGACATCAGTCAAATGCACCTATAAATCAAATATACTTCCAGATAGCAACTCTGCATTTTTTCACTCTCATGCAAAGGAATATTCCTTAGTCTTTTATTGCTGATGCATTCCAGTTTCTTGTCACTTGGCCTTCCGCTGAAAGCAATTTCCTTGTGATTTTTATACAAAAGTATTAGTGAAGACTCCCTCAATCAATCCCTGAAAATTTTGTTCATCACAAAATAATGGACTGAAATTATTATATATACATATTCTGCTAAATCCTCAAAAATCTAGTTTGTTTTTTTTTTAATTCAAAAATTGCATGGTGTTAGGTGTGAAAGGGCTGCTAGAGGGCACGTGGAATAGTACAAATAAGGAAAATGAGGCATTCTTGGGCAACTTGTACCTTTGATAGACAATATGGCCATATTGTGTGTCTAAATTAAGCTTCAATAAATTAAGCTTCAGAAAATCATCAGATTCACACTTGCAGCATAGAATGAGTGGCTCAAGATGTTTTAATGCAAAACAAAAATAATTTATTTTATTAAAAATACAATTGATGTAATATTAAAGGAAAAAGAATGACATTTAAGAAGTAAAATGGCATAATCGTTAACTTGCAATTAAGGGATAATATAAACTATCAAGGCTTAGGGTTCAGGGTATCCCTGTTTTACCACTCATGATTATGTTTGAGTTAAGTAATTTTGGAATAAGTAACTTTGCTTCTTTGTGCCTCAGTTTCCTCATTTGTAAAACGGACATAATGATATCTGCCTCATAAAATTGATGGAGAATTAATATTTAGAAAATGCTTGAAATGTAACCTAGTACACAGAAACACTTAATACCTTATGTTATTATCATTATAATAAACAATCAAGTAATCTGTTTTATATCTAAGAAGGAAGAAATTAAGACTAGCTCATCATAGTGCATATAATTTAAGTATACATACTGTTGTGTGACCAATCCAATAACTTGTCAATCTCTCTGGAGAATATCTTCCATAAAGCCTGCAGAAATAAAATAGTTACATTTTCAGCCCCCTAGTTGCTAACCATGGCCATAGGACAAAGTTTTGCCCAATAAACTATAAGCAGAACTCTGAGAGAGGTTTCTGGAAAACGTTTGCTGACTTTGAGCTGTCTATATAAGCCATTCTTGAGCTAACAATATTTTGAGATTTTCATATCCTTATTTCCTATGGCAGTTGTAAACTCTTGCAGGAAAAAAATGTTTAAAGTGCAACTTGCATTTTAGTACTGTTAATACACAGTGCTAGCAGTGAATTAAACAAACGAAATACAGTTGTTTTTATTCCATCCTCAATGTTACCATAACACAGCTAATTGATATGGAGACTTTTTTAAAAAAGCAAAACAAGCTTTCACCTTTACAGTACATGCTTTAGAATAATAGGTCTTCAGAATGATGACACTATGCTAAATTCAGCTTGTTTTCTTTCATTTACTTTCTGGAAACCTACAAAGGTGCATAGAGAATTCTTTAGACATGAAGACTTTGTAAAGCATTGTTAATTTGCTGTCTCAAATTTCACTTGGAGCTATGTTTTAAAAAGAGGAAAGAAATATTTATATAATGTGTCACTTTCTTCTTTTAGATCACTTACAAATATACCACCAGTTAAATGATAATGTCTTACTTTGATAGATTTATTATAGATACAAAAACAAAGCCAATATTAATAGGAGTAGAGTTTTAAATGGAGCTGTACCTGACCTACTTTTTCCTACTAGGTTTGTCAAATCAATCAGTGAGACAATAATAGGTGACAAAATGATGGCTGGTGATACTATTTATAGTATACATATCACTTACCATAGAGATTATTTTGATTGAATAGATGTTCAAAATAATTTATCAAAAATCTGTCATGATTCTATCTTATTCCAAATTTGTACTACTGACAAAACTTTAAAATACTAAAATCCTTGTAGATTTCACTGGCATGGTTCTAGGCAAAAATATCTGCCAGCATTCAGAGTGAAGGTCTTCATCACATTGAGGGCTAAGTCTCCCACTTGAGTTCATGACAGGCACAACGTGAATACTCCCAAATCCCAAGACCAGTAGATCTATGAAAATGACTGCAATCTAATGTAGTGTGTCCCAAGATGGCTGACTAATTAGAAAAAGTGAAAACTTTGAGCCTTTCAGAGAATTTGCAAAGTTAGACAAGATGGGTCCATTAAACACTATTTTGAAAAAATAAAAATATTACAGTAAAAATGTTATTCTTTTTCTATTTCAGTTTTCTATTTTGATGAGGAACATATATGGACTCACAGGTCTTGAAGGTCTTAAGAATTCAAGTTTGAGGTTTTGCTCTGGAACGGGGACCAGAAAAACAAATGACATACAGTTTTCACCACAAGTTTTTCATAATTTTTATCACTACATCTGACACCTGATCCACTGATATGTGATCCACTATCTTAAGAGTACTATGAAGAAATCCAAATTGCCAATTGCTGGTGTCGCCATTATTTGGTACCTGGGAATTATTTGGTTTTAAGTTGAACAATTCAATTTTATATTAACACTGTAATCCATTATTTCTTGTAGTGATGGAAATACTTCCACACTCTTCCATTCCACCCTTGTGTTTCTAATTATGAAAGTCTACCCTACTTCATATTTCACATATTAGGTTAGTGCAAAAGTAATTGTGTTTTCGGGCTGTGAATCTGAAATCATTATTATAACTAGGCTCAAACACATATTTATTAATCAAAATAGGAACCATTACAATCAACAGATTTTTGCCAATGAGAAATAAGTTTGTTTATTCCTGTAGCATAAAAATCCATGCTTTGGGATTTGACAAACTCTTGGAAAGCATTTTCTGTACCCTGCTGGTTGTGGAAGCATTTTCCCTGCAAAAAGTTGTCTAGGTGTTTGAGAAGTGGTAGTCGGTTGGTGAGAGGTTGGGCATGTATGTCAAAACCTCATAGCTCAATTCCTTCCACTTTTGAAGGGTTGGTTGTGTGACTTGTGGTTGGGTGTTGTCATTAAGAAGAACTGGGCCCTTTTTGTTGACCAATGCCAGCTGCAGGTGTTGCAGTTGTTGGTGAAGCTCATTGATTTGCTGAGCATACATCTCAGATGTAATGGTTTCACCAGGATTCAGAAAGCTGCAGTGGATCAGACTGGCAGCAGACTACCAAACAGTAACCATGACTTTTTGGGGGTGCAAGTTTGGCTTTGGGAAGTGCTTTAGAGCTTCTTTTCAGTCCAGCCACTGAGCTGGTCATTGCTGGTTGTTGTATAAAATCCATTAAAATCACTGCACGTCACAATCAGGTCAAGAAATGATTCGTCCTTGTTGCACAGAATAAGAGAAGAAGACACTTCAAAACGATGATTCTTTGGATTTTCACTCAGCTCATGAAGCACCCCACTCTTTGAGCTTTTTCACCTTTCCAATTCACTTCAAAAGGCACATGACCATACAGTGGCTGATGTTAAGTTCTTTGGCATCTTCTCGCGTAGTTGTAAGAAGATCAGCTTCCATGATTGCTTTCAATGGGTCATTGTCAACTTCCAATGGCCGGCCACTGTGCTCCTCATCTTCAAGACCCTTGTCTCCTTTGTGAAACTTCTTGAACCACCATTGCACTGTAAGTTCATTAGCAGTTTCTGGGCCAAATGCATTGTTGATGTTGCAAGATGTCTCTGCTACTTTATGACCCATTTTGAACTCAAATAAGAAAATTTCTCGAATTTGCTTTTTGTCTAACATCATTTCCATAGTCTAAAATAAACAGCAAATAATCAGTAATCAGCAAAACAAACAAAAACTGAAAAATGCCCATTAAAATTATGTATAAGATAATCACATTTATTTAAGAATGTATTCCAATATCAAACGGCAAATTCCAACAACGTAAAAACAGCAATTACTTTCCCACTCACCTAACAGATTCATTTGGAAGCAAGGACTACAAAATATTTTTAATGTAAAATGTTTCTTTAGTCACACTTATTCTGTAGTTCTATACTCTAATGTAATCCCTTTAAGGACTTTCTATTGCAGAATCATCTTCTTACCTTGGAGGTCAAGCCTACAACTTTATCTGCCCAGTATCAGCTTTTTGCAATGTAAGATCATTCTTCCTTCTCAATGAGAGGGGCAAAAAGACTAAAAATGTCATAAAGATTTAAGAAATGAAACAGATAACCAAACCTTTACTAAAGATTTTATTAGTAACAAACATCAATAATAAGGGCAATGATACAAAAAGTTATGCAAAACTACAAATCATGCTCAACAGCCAGTAACCAGAGACCAGAAAGATCATCAGAAAAAGGTCACATTGGTGAGGACATGAGGATACAAAGATAAAAGTGTGTAACCTTGATAAAGGAACACAGGGAAAGAAGTCTAAGTTCAAACGGAGACAAAGAGTAAACTCTTATCTACTAACGTCAGACAGTTCTAAAGACCAGCAGAGGCATGGCTCATGAGCAGGTCAAGCTAGATTAATGAGCCAGGGAAAGGCAAATATCCACTGTTCCCACCACGAATGTTAATCTCCCTATTTTCTGAGTATGCTCTGAGAATACTACATTGATGTCATCACTTTTTCTTCTCCATGCTCAAGAATGTCCTTCTCTCAGTTCTCTATCATCCAAATCCATTTATCTTTGAAGATCTATCTTCTCCAGGTAGCAGTCAGCTTTTCTCTAAACCTATAATATTCATTGATTGTACCATATGCTTTGGTACTTAAGAATTTGCTCTATTATGATGTGAGAATGTGTGTGTGAGTTTACTTTCAAATTGCTTATACATAAATTTTAGTTTCTTATTGTCTATAATATAATATATCTCATAATATTCACTGTCAGTATATGTCCAACAGATATTTCTAGAATTAAATTAATTGATTTTTTAAGATCTACCAAAAAATAAAAGTAACTTCCCTGCCATCAAAAACAATAGAAAAAAGTATTCATAACATATTATTTTTATTGCTATTTATTTATTACTATGATTTAAATTGTATTATTTTATGTATTACCATTATTTAAAATGTTTAAATTATCATAAAAACTATTATTTAAATTGTTTTTCCTATATGGTAAAAAATATGGGAGCAAAAATAAAAGGTAGCAAACAAAAACATTAGGAAGTTATATAATATTTTGACTAGAAAAGCCAACTACCAAATTAAAAATTTTAGATTAATAAAAGCATTAATAAAATGAATAAATAGATGAATATTTTTAAAAATCTGCAGTTTTGTTATATGCCATTGTCATTTGAGAGACGTGACAGGATCCCATTCACAATAAGAAAAAAATACATAAAATATTTAAGAGTAATTGCAACAATAAATGAATTTTACCTACTTGAAAAAAGCAATAGACCTTTCCGAAATATATAAGATACAATTCGGAAAAAATCAAATATATTGTAAGAAGTTAAATTTTTCTCATTAATTTATATTTAATGAAAGTAAATAAGAAAGTAAAATAGATTGTTGTAGAAGAAAAAAGGAATAAATAAACCAGTTTTCAATTTCACCTGGCTAGAAGACCAAGCAAAAATATGACAGTATCTATTCAGCAAAGGAAGAATAAAGAAAAATTTCCTATGTGATAGTAAACCCTTTTAGACCTATAATAATTAAAACAATGTGTTGTTGGAAGAAAAATAGATCTCTTAGAATAGAATAGATTATATATTATATATAAAGATTATATATAAATATATAAATATTTAATGTTTATAAAATAAGTATCTGAAAACAATAAGGAAAATAGTTTATTCAACAGTATTGACACAATGTGTTAGAAATCTAAAGACAAAATATGTATTTTTTGTTGTTGTTGTTGTTGTTTTTTATTTTGAGACAGAGTCTCACTCTGTCACCAGGCTGGAGTGCAGTGGTGCAATCTCAGCTCACTGCAACCTCTGCCTCCCAGGTTCAAGCAATTTTCCTGCCTCATCCCCCTGAGTAGCTGGGACTACAGGCACGCACCACCATGCCCAAGTAATTTTTGTATTTTTAATAGAGACAGGGTTTCACCATGTTGGCCAGGATGATCTCAATCTCTTGACCTTGTGATTTGCCCACCTTGGCCTCCCAAAGTGTTGGGATTACAGGCGTGAGCCACCAAGCCCAGCTGAAAATCTGTTTTAGACTCACAATTTACATGACAAACTAAAATAAATCTCATGTGTATTAAATTGTTACTTTTTAAAATAACTATAAGAAAACTAGAGAAGACATTTAGTTTTAAACATACTGAGATAAAAATCAGTTATTAACACAATGAAAATTTTTATATGTAAAAAAGTTAAAACTATGAAATTTAGGAAAAAAGACGAGTATGTTGAGGAAAATAATTGCAGCAAATAGAATATTATAATGAATGTAATTGGTAAGAAATAATCAAAGTGCTGGGATTACAGGGATGAGCCACTGTGCCTGGCTAACAAAGTCTGTTTTACAATCATATACTGAATCTCTCATGTAACTTATTAAATACTGTACTGAAAGTGAAGCACAGAATGGATATGGGTACTAGATATATGCTTTCAACTGAATGTGCACCACTTTCACATCATCATAAACTCAAAATTAATGTCAAACTATTGTAAGTTGGGTACTATCTGTATGTTATTTAATTTTATTTTTGTGGATTGGATTTGATGGATTAAGTTTTAGATTGTATATTATTGGAAATATCAGATTTCCCTTATTATAAGTGTGAAGTTCATATGCTCTAGTGAGAATTTCTTCAGACTCATAGTCTACAGTATTGGGTTTAAATGTGAAGATTTCAATTATGAGCTACATGATTATCTGCCAGCATGTTTTCTCATGCATCAAACTGAAAATTTATCTTTCAAGGTTGTGTGAGTGGTACAGCAGACAACATTACTATAAAATGTTCCACAAATATTAGGGAACATATCGCCTGCCTTACTTATGAAATGGTTCTGCAGTCCTCCCCAGAAGGCAGCTTTATAGGGAAGTGCTTATCAATTATGTATTATTGTTTCATGATTGTGATTTTTTTTTCACGATTCATCTGAAAGACTTGCAAATGAAATACTCCATAAAGCAAGACAACCTTGAAAATGTCATAGTTTCAGAAACGTTGGATAAGAAAATCAGCTGTTATTGAAACTAAGCTCGATGTGATTTGATATCATGCGCTGAGCTTGTCACTAAGAATATCTGATCTCTACCCATAAACAAACTGTTTAAAAACTAGTTAAAAGCTATCAGCACTAAGAATGATTGAATTTATTTAACCTAGTGCTGAATACACTGTAGATACTAAACAAGTACATACTATATGATCAATACCAGAAAAATATTCCAACTAGTCAATTTCTAGAAAACCTTTCAATGTTGTTTGACTAGTTTTAAATCAAATTCATAATTTGATTTTGTATAACTTGATTTTGGAATAATGCTTCTTGCATCTCAGACTTGCCCAATTACTTTTTGATTTGTGCATTATCCATGTGTGGCTCTGTTTGTTTTTATAAATAAACTCTGAATAAATGGCTCTCACTGAAATTGCACTCATTTGAGAATGCACATGTCTATGCGGGGTTTACGGATACTGGCTTTCTTCTCTTAGCTTGACTTACCAAATTGACTGCCACTTGCTATTTATGTTTGAATTTAATCTGAATTAAATTCTTACAAAAGAAATAAAAACCTCATTTTAACACGAAGAGTTTGGTAGAATCCCTTGAATAAGGAAGAGAAAATATATTTATATATAGATAAATGAGGCTGTAGGTGGTTTTATGAAATGGTGTGGTTTTGTGAATTAAAATGTTACCCTATTTTAAGATTTCTGACAAAACATGAGATCTATAATTATTTACTCAACAAACATATTTATGATGAGCTGTAACAGAGGTGGATGGCAGAATCTGATTTTAAGTTTTTCATAGTTGCACAAACAAGCAAAGTGCAATAGTGACTGTGGCAGAAATCACAATAATTTTTTTTAAACCAGGTATTTGACTTTCTCCCAATCTTCTAAGAAGTATCATTTGTAAGAAAAGTCTGATTAAGTGGGTTACTGCTTTTCTAAGAAGAGTCATGACTGGCTGTTCATAATCAGTAAACCCAAAGAGGCATTGACTAGCTTTAAGGTTAAGATACAAGTACATTATCTTACCTCTGAAATACATAAGAATTGGCAAGAAGGTTGGAGGACTTAGGGCAATGATGGAAGGGAAGAGTTAGAAAAGAAAAACCAAATTGCAACACAATAGAGAAAATGTGGAGAAAGACTGAGAGATGAACAAGCTGTTATGAACAATGCATCATTAGTTGGTAAAGCAAAGAGAAAATTTAAGTCAAACTACTCCAAAAAATGTTAGGGATGTGTGTATATATATATATACACACATCCCTAACATATATATATATATGGTGCAGTACCTCCACTGGGATATTAAGAATCTTTCAGTAAAGATGAAGGTTGCTCTTCAATGCTTCTTTAGAATGATTTGTGTGTTTTTCCAGATGCATCTGCATTTGAGATTGAACTTAAGGTTAGCTGAGTGGATCAAGATGGACCACACTTGTTTGGAAGTTATGTTTGAAGTGTTACGAGAAAAGAGAGAAAAGAGTTGCTTATTCAGTAAATGGATAAGTGGAATGAAGAAAATACTTCAAATGTAGTCGTTTGGCTGGGTGTGGTGGCTCACACCTGTAATTCTAGCACTTAGGGAGACCAAGGCAGGTAGATCACTTGAGGCCAGGAGTGTGAGATCAGCCTGGCCAACATGAAGAAAATTCACCTCTACTAAAAATACAAAAATTAGCTGGGCGTGTGGTGCACACTTGTAGTCCCAGCTACTCAGGTGGCTGAGGCATGAGAATCACTTGAACCGAGGAAGTGGATGTTACAGTGAGCCAAGATTGTGCCACTGCACTTCAGGCTGGGCTACAGAACAAGACCCTGTGTGGTGTGGGGGGTGGGTGTGTGTGTATACAGAAAGAGAGTCAACAAAACTTAAAGATATCAAAAAAAGGGAAGAATATGTGTAAAGGCAAGAGTTTCCTGTTTACAGCTACTAAACAAAACTGGGGACATCAGACATTATGAGTCTAATGATGAGATTCAACAGGAAGTGAACGATATCACCTAAATTTTGGTACCTACAGAAGCAGGAACCATTGTATTCTCATCAAAC
Source organism: Theropithecus gelada (assembly GCF_003255815.1). Classification (NCBI taxonomy): domain Eukaryota; kingdom Metazoa; phylum Chordata; class Mammalia; order Primates; family Cercopithecidae; genus Theropithecus; species Theropithecus gelada. The sequence goes on along the minus strand of NC_037683.1, from coordinate 68,802,971 downwards.
ATCTGAGCTAACTACTGCGTTTTTTTAAAAATAGAGATAAAAGGGCAAGTTAAGGTACAAGAAAATGCAAACACTCAAAACCAAGATAAATACATTCTATAGAACAAATGTGCAGGTTCTCCAAACAAGGAAAGATGAGGTAACTGTCAAATAAAAAAAAAAAAAGTTAAGACACCATAGCTAAATACAATATGTAGACCTTGTTGGAGCTAAATTGAAGCAAATCAACTGGAAAATAGCTTTCTTTGAGAAAATTTAAAAATTTGAATATACAAATATACTCTGGGTATCAGATACTATTAAAGTATTAATGTTAATTCAGTTAGGTGTAAACATAGAGAGAATTTTGATATTTATCAGAAATACATTCTGTAGTACTTATGCATGAAATAACATGACTACAATTTACTTTAAAATACCATGGTTAAAAATGTAGGAAGTGAAAATTAAAATAGAATTAGTCAATCTTGATCTTTTTTGAAAATGGGTAATGAATAGGTTTATAGCTGCTTACTGTACACTTTGTCCCTTTTGTATGGTTTTTAAATTTTTTATAATAAAAAGTGAAAACTAAAGAAAATGGAGAAAGTTTCCCGGCTCCTTTTTACTTCTCTGGAATCACAGTTCTAGAACTTCCATTTGGTTCTTCTTCATGTGTTCCATTTCTCTGCTAATATTTTCTATCTTTTCATTTACTGTGAACATATTATCTTTTACATTTTTGAACACCAAAGGAGTATCTGCTTTAAAATTCTTTGACAATTCCAACATCTGGGTTATCTCAGAATTTGTTCCATAATTTGGTCTTTTTTCTAGAAATTAGTTCACATTTTCTAATTCTTTATATGCCAAGTCATTTTGAATTTGATGCTGGATTTTGTCAATGTTACATTGTAAAGATTCTAGATTCTGTTATATTCCTCTGAAGAATGCTGATTTCTTAGTTTTACCAGACAATTAATATAGTTGGATTCCAAAAGTAAACTTTGCCTTTGGGCTGTTCAAATGTCATTTTATTTAGTCTTTTATTCTTAACTGGATTTTGCCCTGTATCTGATACAGACAAAGTCACAGGCAAAATTTTAGACAGTATTTGGAAGTCCTCCTCTCTGATTCTCTCTCCTTCTTAGAATCCCATCTCATTATTAGTAACTGTGGTTGCCTTAAACTCTGTTCTCTGGCTCGTCAGTCCTGAAAGTCTGCAGGTAGAGTCACAGCTAATTCAAGGAATCAACTTCAGTGGGCTTTTAGACTAAATGTTATAAAAACAGCAAAATCATCATATGCCATTTCCTTCTCCCTAATGTCAACTTACCTCTAAAATCTACCTGTTTTTATTTACTCTCCAGTTCTTCACATCATTTTAAATGTTTTTATCCACAATTTATTTTGGATAATATAATTCTTGTGATTCTTGGGAAGATTGGGTTTGGTCAGAACATTACTTGGCATACTACACACAAAAATCAAATAGTAGAAGCATAAGAATATTTAAAAATATGAGTATAAAGAAACACTAGAAGAATAAGAAAACAAAATAAATTGAAAGATCATGGTAATAGCAAAAATATGAATGTGAAAAGAAAGGTAAATATACAAAAGTTCCCGTTTGTTATAGATATGATATTAATGCTAAAAATAATACAGTCAATATTTTATGGGTGCTAATAAATATATGAATTCGTGGACAGGAATGTTGTAGAGTAGCTGAAGATAAATTTGATAAAATGGGTTGGTATCAAATTTTGATGAGCTTCATGTGATATGCTGGTATCTGAAATTTTTTCTTATAGAAAGATAAGGAGCCCAATAGGCAATGGGAAAAACCTATTCATATAATTAGAGTTCCTTGGGAGAATATTTGCAGAGGTCTCAAAAATTATGTAATTTTAAATTATGAAATGTAAATAGAAACAGAAAGTGAAATTTATATTCCAAAGCAAATTAGTAAATTTTTGCAGACAATTCAAAAGTTACTGCTTCATGTTCCATTTTTTTTTTTTAAGCAAATAAAAACAATGCATCCCTAACACATTGGTCCCATATATCAAGAGTAAGCCTGAGAATAAATTGCCATTTTTATAAGAAAGAAACTTTGCTCATTTTAAAAATAAAATTAAATGTTACTTAGATATTACAAGTATGACTTTCTTAAGATATTAATAGTTTTGGAATTGCTATAGCAACAGTGGACTGTAAACATCCTCCCACAGAACAAGTAGGCATTCCACAAATGATTGGAAAGAAAAAAGGGAACAATTTAATATTGGTCATTTTACTTAGAGGATTATTAATTTAATTTATTCTTTCAACAAACCAACGTTTGGTTTCATTGATTTTCTCTATTATTTATACATTTTCTATTTCACTGATTTCTTCCTTACATTTATTATTCATTTTTTCTACTTAGTTCCAATTTGATTTGCTTTTTAAATTAGTGTTCTAATAAGAAAATTTAGATCATTAATATTATATATTTCTTCTTTAGCTTTAGTTGCATCACACACATTTTAATATATTATACTTTTATTGTAATTCAGTTACATATATTTTCTCATTGATCTTATGATTTCTTTTTGACCCATTAGTTATCTAGAAGTACGTTATTAAGTTTCCTAATATTTAGGCTGTTTTTACTTTTTTAGTGCTGTTAATTTCTAATTTAATTCAGCTATGGTCAGAGAACTATGAGGACTTCTTTTATGGCCCAGAGGCGGTTTCTTTTGGTGACTTTTTCATGTGTCCTTCAAAATAATGTGAATCCTATAGTGGTTGGATACAGTGCTCTCTACATAAAAATTAGGTTACAGTTTGATAGTGTTATTCAGATCTTCTCTACATTTTAAAATTTTTATCTAGGCTTTGTATTGATTATAGATAGAGTTAAAAAAAATTTCCAGCTAAAGTTGTGGAGTCGTCTATGTCTTCCTTCAGTTCTATTAGCTTTTGCTTCATGTAATTTGAAGTACTCCTATTAGGTGTCTGTGTTTATATAATCGTCTTATGTTCCTTAAGTATTAACCCTTTTACCACTACAAAATGTCATTCTTTGACACTATCACTACTCCTTTTTCTCAATTTCTATGTTTTCTGATATGAATAGAACCCTTTAGCTTTATTATGTCTAGTACTTGTAAGGTACATCTTTGCCCATCCTTTTAGTTTCAAGTGACTTCAGTATGTGTGTTTAAAGTGTCTCTTGTAGGTAGCATAAAATTGCTTCTTGCTATATATTATAAAGTTTTAAAATTTCTGCCTTATAATTGAGGTATTTACTTGATTTCTATTTGATGTAGTTATTGATATGATTTTGCAGATATGATATTTTGTTATTGTATTATATTTACCAGTTTTCTCTGCAACTTCTTTCCTGTCTTCTCTGTATTAATCAACTTTTTAAAAAATCTATCATTTCACTTCCTTTATTGGCTTTCCAGCTACATCTCTGTTGAGCAAATTACAATATGTATCTGCTGCGGTCTAAATGTTTGTGTCCCCTCAAAATTCACATGATGAAATTCTAACCCCCAAGGAGATGGTATTAAGTGGTGGGGCAACTGGATGATGATTCGATCATGAGAGCAGAGTCCTGATAAATGGTAATAGCACCCATACAAAAGAGGCATGAGGCAACTTGTTTGCTCCCATCATGTGACGATACTGCAAGAAGGCACCATCTATGAGAAAACAGACCCTGATGAGACACCAAATATGCCTACACTTGGATCTTGGAGTTCCCAATCTACAGAACTGCAAGAAGTAAATTTTTGTTGTTACAAGCCACCCAGTCTATGAAATTTTACTACAGTGGCCTGAATAGACAAAGAAAGTATCTTTAATATCACAATCTTATAGCTAATATTTAATAATATAAGGTGGTGTATAGGAAGCTTAAAACAGTATATTAATTTTCACTCCATTAATTATTTTTCCATTTTTGCTACGTCACACACACAAACACACACTCATTATAATATAGCTGGGGGCTTTCTCCTCAAAGAAATTCTTACAGAATTTTATGTACTGGCCGGGGTGGTGGCTCACTCCTGTAATCCCAACACTTTGGGAGATCAAGGCAGGAGGATTGCTTGAGCTCTGGAGTTTCAGACCAGCCTTGGCAACATGGAGAAACCCTGTCTCTACAAAAATAAAAGAAACAATGAAAATTAGCCATGCATGGTGGCACACATCTGCGTTCCCAGCTACTCAGGAGGCTGAGGTTGGAGAACCACTTGAGCCTGGGAGGTGAAGGTTGAATGAGCTGAGATTGTGCCACTCCCATCCAGCCTGGGCAATGGAGCCAGACCCGATCTCAAATATAAAAAACAAAACAAAAAAAGAAAAAAGAATGTTATGTAGTTCAGCAGATTTGCTGATGATGAATTTTCTCAAATGTTTCAATTCAAAAGTTTTATTTTTTTAATTTTTGAGAAATTATTTTGCCAGATACAAAACTCTTGATATATATATTACATATGTGTATGTATATATACATGTATTTTTTTTGTATCACTTAAAATACATTCGTTCATTGTCCCATGTCTTCAATTGTTTTCAATAAGAAATGAAACAATAATTGTAATGTGTTGCCTTTTTTCCTTGACCTGTTTCCAAAATTTTCTTATCTTGCTTTCAACAATTGGACTTAGATGTGTGTATGAGTGGCTATACTGATTGATGTTTGCTGGTATTATTTAATCTGTAGGTTAATATTTTCAGTCATACATGAGAGGTTTTCAGCTATTATTCAGATAACTTTTGCCACTTTCTGTTTTCCCTGTCCTAAAGACACTGCAATTACATGCATGTTGAACTGTTTGCTATTGTCACACAAGTGTCCATGGCTCTGTTCATTTTCCATCAATCCTTTATCTCTCTGTGCTTTGAATTGAATAACTGCTATTGAAATACTTTCATGTTCACTGATTCTTATAACTTGTATATCTAATTCACTTTTGATCCTATCATTTCAGGTATTACACTTTTTTGTTTTAGGATCTCCAGTTTTAATAATTTTCATTTTTTCCATTGGGACTTTTTGTATTATTATTATACTTTAAGTTCTAGGGTACATGTGCACAACGTGCAGGTTTGTTACATACGTACACATGTGCCATGTTGGTGTGTTGCACCCATTAACTCGTCATTTACATTAGGTATATCTCCTAATTTTATCCGTCCCCCACCCCCTCTCCACAATAGGACCTGGTGTGTGATGATCCTCTTCCTGTGTCCAAGTAATCTCATTGTTCAATTCCCACCTATGAGTGAGAACATGCGGTATTTGGTTTTCTGTTCTTGTAATAGTTTGCTGAGAATGATGGTTTCCAGCTGCATCCATGTCCCTACAAAGGACACGAACTCATCCTTTTTTATAGCTGCATAGTATTCCATGGTGTATATGTGCCACATTTTCTTTTTTTTTATTATTATTATACTTTAAGTTCTAGGGTACATGTGCACAACGTGCAGGTTTGTTACATATGTACACATGTGCCACGTTGGTGTGCTGCACCCATTAACTCATCATTTACATTAGGTACATCTCCTAATGCTATCCCTCCCCCGCCCCCTCCCCACAATAGGAGCCGGTGTGTGATGATCCCCTTCCTGTGTCCAAGTGATCTTTTTGTTCAGTTCCCACCTATGAGTGAGAACATGGGGTATTTGGTTGTCTGTTCTTGCGATAGTTTGCTGAGAATGATGGTTTCCAGCTGCTTCCATGTCCCTAAAAAGGACACGAACTCATCCTTTTTTATGGCTGCACAGTATTCCATGGTGTATATGTGCCACATTTTCTTAATACAGTCTGTTAATGATGGACATTTGGGTTGATTCCAAGTCTTTGCTATTGTGAATAGTGCCACAAAAAACATACGTGTGCATGTGTCTTTATAGCAGCATGACTTATAATCCTTTGGGTGTATCCCCAGTAATGGGATGGCTGGGTCAAATGGTATTTCTAGTTCTAGATCCTTGAGGAATTGCCACACTGTTTTCCACAATAGTTGAACTAGTTTACAGTCCCACCAACAGTGTAAAAGTGTTCCTATTTCTCCACATTCTCTCTAGCACCTGTTGTTTCCTGATTTTTAATGATTGCCATTCTAACTGGTGTGAGATGGTATCTCATTGTGGTTTTGATTTGCATTTCTCTGATGGTGAGTGATGATGAGCATTTTTCATATGTCTGTTGGCTGTATGAATGTCTTCTTTTGAGAAGTGTCTGTTCATATCCTTTGCCCACTTTTTGATGGGGTTGTTTGTTTTTTTTCTTGTAAATTTGATTGAGTTCTTTATAGGTTCTGGATATTAGCCCTTTGTCAGATGAGTAGATTGCAAAAATTTTCTCCCATTCTGTAGGTTGCCTGTTCACTCTGATGGTAGTTTCTTTTGCTGTGCAGAAGCTCTTTAGTTTAATGAGATCCCATTTGTCAATTTTGGCTTTTGTTGCCATTGCTTTTGGTGTTTTAGACATGAAGTCCTTGCCCATGCCTATGTCCTGAATGGTATTGCCTAGGTTTTCTTCTAAGGTTTTTATGATTTTAGGTGTAACATTTAAGTCTCTAATCCATCTTGAATTAATTTTAATATAAGGAGTAAGGAAAGGATCCAGTTTCAGTTTTGTACTTATGGCTAGCCAATTTTCCCAGCACCATTTATTAAATAGGGAATCCTTTCCCCATTTCTTGTTTTTGTCAGGTTTGTCAAAGATCAGATGGCTGTAGATGTGTGGTATTATTTCTGAGGGCTCTGTTCTGTTCCATTCGTCTATATCTCTGTTTTGGAACCAGTACCATGCTGTTTTGGTTACTGTAGCCTTGTAGTATAGTTTGAAGTCAGGTAGCGTGTTGCCTCCAGCTGTGTTCTTTTGGCTTAGGATTGTCTTGGCAATGTGGGGTCTTTTTTGGTTCCATATGAACTTTAAAGTAGGTTTTTCCAATTCTGTGAAGAATGTCACTGGTAGCTTAATGGGGATGCCATTGAATCTATAAATTACCTTGGGCAGTATGGCCATTTTCATGATATTGATTCTTCCTATCCATGAGCACGGTATGTTCTTCCATTTGTTTGTGTCCTCTTTTATTTCCCTGAGCAGTGGTTTGTAGTTCTCCTTGAAGAGGTCCTTTACATCCCTAGTAAGTTGGATTCCTAGGTATTTTATTCTCTTTGAAGCTATTGTGAATGGGAGTTCGTTCATGATTTGGCTCTCTTTTTGTCTGTTACTGGTGTATAAGAATGCTTGTGATTTTTGCACATTGATTTTGTATCCTGAGACTTTGCTGAAGTTGCTTATCAGCTTAAGGAGATTTTGGGCTGAGACGATGGGGTTTTCCAAATATACAATCATGTCAGCTGCAAACAGGGACAATTTGACTTCTTCTTTTCCTAACTGAATACCCTTTATTTTTTTCTCCTGCCTGATTGCCCTAGCCAGAACTTCCAACTCTATGTTGAATAGGAGTGGTGAGAGAGGGCATCCCTGTCTTGTGCCAGTTTTCAAAGGGAATGCTTCCAGTTTTTGCCCATTCAGTATGATATTAGCTGTGGGTTTGTCATAAATAGCTCTTATTATTTTGAGGTATGTTCCATCAATACCGAATTTATTGAGAGTTTTTAGCATGAAAGGCTGTTGAATTTTGTCAAAGGCCTTTTCTGCATCTATTGAGATAATCATGTGATTTTTGTCTTTGGTTCTGTTTACATGCTGGATTACGTTTATTGATTTGTGTATGCGGAACCAGCCTTGCATCCCAGGGATGAAGCCCACTTAATCATGGTGGATAAGCTTTTTGATGTGCTGCTGGATTCAGTTTGCCAGTATTTTATTGAGGATTTTTGCATTGATGTTCATCAGGGATATTGGTCTAAAGTTCTCTTTTTTTGTTGTATCTCTGTCAGGCTTTGGTATCAGGATGATGTTGGCCTCGTAAAATGAGTTAGGGAGGATTCCCTCTTTTTCTATTGATTGGAATACTTTCAGAAGGAATGGTACCAACTCCTCCTTGTACCTCTGGTAGAATTCAGCTGTGAATCCATCTGGTACTGGAGTTTTTTTGGTTGATAGGCTATCAATTATTGCCTCAATTTCAGAGCCTGCTATTGGTCTATTCAGGGATTGAGCCTCTTCCTGGTTTAGTCTTGGGAGAGTGTAAGTATCCAGGAAATTATCCATTTCTTCTAGGTTTTCTAGTTTATTTGCGTAAAGGTGTTTATAGTATTCTCTGATGGTAGCTTGTATTTCTGTGGGGTCGGTGGTGATATCCCCTTTATCATTTTTATTGCATCTATTTGATTCTTCTCTCTTTTCTTCTTTATTAGTCTTGCTAGCGGTCTATCAATTTTGTTGATCTTCTCAAAAAACCAGCTCCTGGATTCATTCATTTTTTTGGAGGGTTTTTTGTGTCTCTATCTCCTTCATTTCTGCTCTGATCTTAGTTATTTCTTGCTTCCTGCTAGCTTTTGAACGTGTTTGCTCTTGCTTTTCTAGTTGTTTTAATTGTGATGTTAGGGTGTCAATTTTAGATCTTTCCTGCTTTCTCTTGTGGGCATTTAGTGCTATAAATTTCCCTCTACACACTGCTTTAAATGTGTCCCAGAGGGATTTTCTAACATTGTATTCATTAAGATTATTTTTTAAATTCTCTCAACATAGTCTTATTTAAAATTAAATATAATTTCTTTAAAATTCTCTCAACATAGTCCAAATTTTTTGGATGTGTTGAAAGTAGCTGCTTTTAAATTTTTTTCTGTTAAATACAATATTTGTTACTACTCTGCCTTTATTCCTATTCACTGCTGTTTAATTCTCCTGAGTCTGGATCACAATTTTCTGTTTCTTTCTGTATTCAGTGATATTTAGATAATGCTTTGTGGCAACTGTGGAATCTTTTGCCTTTTTTGGGCGAGTTTTTTTTTTTTTTTTCTAGTAAGCATTAACTTGCCTAGACTCAAATGGTATCTCTTCTGTTGCGCACTGTAGCTCTAGCTGACATAATTGCCTCAATTTCTGTTTGCTTTTCATGTTAGTTCTCTGGTGGTTTCTCCTGGGTCTGCATAATTTAGCACTCAGTCAAGTATTTGGGCAAATTTTACACTAGATTTGGGGGCTCACCTTCTCTATGGATTTTTTTCTGGGAAATCTTTTTTACATTTTTAGCTTCTCAGCCAGCCTTGGCCTCTGTGCTTTGACATCTCAAACTAGCACAGCTTCAGCTATCTACTACTTGACCTACACATAGACTGAGAAATGCACTTAATGAAGTAAGTAGAAAACAAACAAACAAAAAAACCCTGTCATTTGGTCCAGTAATCTCTTTCAGAATTAAGTTCCCCTCTAGTGCCTGCTTTTTTATTCTCACTACCCTTGATTATCACCTACATTGTAAAGGTGAGCAGTCAGATAGAGATTTCTGCGGAAACTGTACTCTGACCAAGAGGGTCTCATCTCCTGGTTCTCTTGTTTCCAAGATTCCCCAATTTCTTAGCTTATCTTTCAATATTGATCTCTGTTCTTTACTTCCCTGAGCCAAGACAGTAAGGCGGAAGTGTTCTTCCATTGTAACAATGTTCTATAGAGTAAATGTTTGTGTCCTCCCAAAATTCATATGCTGTGGCAAGGTGTAGCGGCTCATGCCTGTAATCCCAGCTCTTTGGGAGGTCAAGGCAGGCAGACTACTTGAGCCAAGGAGTTAGAGACCAGCCTGAGTATCATGGCAAAACCCCATTTCTAGAGCAAAAAAAAAAAAGAAAAGAAAAGAAAAGAAAAATCCAAAATTCATATGTTGAAACCTAATCCCCAATGTGATGGTATTCCCAGGTGAGATCTTTGGAGGTGATTAGGTTATAAAGGTAGAGACCTCATGAACAGAATTATTGCCATTACAAAACAAGTTCCAGAGAGCACCTTTGCCTCCTTTAACCATATGAGGTTACAGTGAAAAGACAACCACCTACCAACCAGGAAGCATTCCCTCACCAGACACCTAATCTGTAGGCTCATTGATCTTGAACTTCTCAGCCTCTAGAATTTTGAGAAATACATTTCCATTGTTTATAAACCACTCAGCTATAATAGTTTGTTAGAGCAGCCCAAATGGAGTAAGGCACCAATAGGAGTAAAGAAGTGCTCTTGGGCAAGAAAGTGGCACACAATCTTTACTTCTTTGAATTTTAGATTTTTAAAGGTACATTCTCTTCCAGCTTCTGTATGATCTTTGATTCTTTCCCATACCTTTAAGGGGTTGTATTTAATATTTTGTCCATACTCTGGTTTCTCTTCAGATTGCATAAATATTTCACTTTTTTAATATTTCGAGCATATTTTGTAATTATTATATATGGGAGAGTTTGCGTAACCAAATCTCTTCACCACCATTACCAACAGTTGTCCAAGCTGGAGAGTCTTAATACAAGACACCAAGAGAGTCCATGTATTGGCTTACAGAGGAGCAGACTCATGAATACTGTAACTGATAAAAAAAAATTGTGCATGGATATGAATATATGCATTATTGTGAGGAGAGGGATCACTACTTTTCTCAGATTCTCAGTGAAGTATGTGACACACAGAAAGATTAAGAACCACTTCTTTACCAAGAATTAGACTCTAACTATGCTTTTACATTTTATTATAATTGTGTTACTAAAGTAGCTTTCATCTTAGTTATTCCTTTGTAGATAATTCAAGTTGATTTAAAACTATTTTTAAATGACCAATTTCACTAAAAGTTTAAATCAAAGAAAAAAATACATAACTGCTCCCAAGGTAGTAATCTCTCCTTATTGATGATGGCCTGAGTGCCAGGACACATATGCTTTTACTCATCTGTTCCAAGTATGAATACGAAAAAAGCCACAGAGGTTTGGGTTCTGCATCCCAGTCTCCTACTGTGTTCCAGGAAATGGACAAGGTTCTCCATAAAAAGTTGTGTGAACCTCCTTTACACACATCATGACATAGTGGTAATGAAATCTAAACAGTGCTAGCTGACTCCTGGCCTTGAATGCATCAGGCTTAATTTAATTCACCAGAATGGAATGGAGTAGACTCAGTGTTTCCCTCAAAGATTATATGCAAACATTCATTTTAATCTCCTTAAATAAGACTGTTCCATTCCATTTTAAGATGATAGAATGAGCCTGGTTTAGAACTAGCTATATAGACAGCTCAAATTGAATCCATATTATTTATTTAACTGGACTTTAAAGAACTTACTTAATTAAAAACAGGCAAATCAGTGTGTTGGTTCTTTATTTTCAACTGTCTGGAACTATAACATAAATTATGAATTAGAACTGTATTTTCTATCATATTGTAGAATTTCTGATTACTTTTGTTAGTTTTAGTTCTATAATTGTGAGCACGTACTTTCCAATACTACTCTTCAACCTAGTGCAGTATTTGCGAAACAGAAAAAAAGAACAGACGACCAAATACACTGTGATAATTATATAATACGTGCTGTATTAGCAAAGACAAAGAATGATGGCATCAAATTAAAGAGATAGTTAAGAATATTAGGGATAATATCTAGTGAAGAGATGACTCTCTGAGATTATTCTTATATGACTAGAAATGGATGGTAAAGCATTTATTCTGGCATTGCTAGGAATAGGTGATAGGGCTTGTTAGAATCAATTTGAACAAGATAATATGTCAGTTTGAGTGAAATGAGAAGCATTAAATGTGATTAAAATCTGAGATACAAGTGGTGGGAAATGAGGTTGAAGGGTTTGTGTAAGAAAGATTATGAAAAGTCTTGCAGACTAATGAGGATCCATGATCATTAAGAATTTTAGATACAGAAACAATAAATAGTAAAAGAAAAATTAGTCTCATCTTTCGTACAATTTCATGATTGTCTTCTTTACTGAAGAGAAGAGAATCATCCAATCTACAGCTGAAAATGTCACTCTTAACAAATTTATGAGCAATATGAAAGAGAGAACTTGAGCAATCAGAGTTAATTCATATTTCACGTGCAACTCTTGGGTATGTTTTTTCACATTAACCAAGTGGCTCAAATATGTATAATATCCTTACTTACATCACCTCAATTCCTTTAACTCCTGTCCTCAAGTGAACTTTATTTCATAGAGGAGTACTGTTATAATAAAAACCAGAAGAGACTCTAGATGTTGCCTGAAGAAGAGAAGAGAAGATTAAAGAAACCATGTAAAGTCTTCACTGAGATGAAATTAGTGTCAGGATAATGTGTCCTATTTCAACCAAACTAAAACTCTTACTTCAGCCTTCTCAGTTCTTTGCCTTTCAGGAATATCAGAGAACTGCAATTGAAATAACAAACTACATCAGCCACAGAAAAGAGTGATGTCAGTTTTCTGGAGAAGTGAAGATGTCTGGATATAAGATTGGATAGATATTTATTAGAAAGAATCCCTCCAAGAAGGCTGAAACTAAAAATATAAAACTTATGTTAACCCTAAGAAGTATAAGAAAGTAGTATGCATGATGTTCTGGTCAAAGTATACAAAAAGGACATTCCTTTTTTTAAGAAGTGAAATCTACAGGTGAATTACTGTGTAATTGATTTACTGTGGAATTTACTGTGTAAAAAGAGAGTGTTGCTTTTTAGTAATTATTATTTATACACACACACACACACCAGGCTTCTTAAGCTGGCAATGACTATATTTCTTTTCTTCTCTCAGTAATTATATTACATAATTATTGAATTATATTAATATATGTATACAATTCTATAATTATATATGTATATAATTCTAATCCTAATTATATTGTATACACATATATAAGGTATAATTATATGTAATTATACTTTTAAATAATTTTATATATATGCATATAATCTTAATATATACACATATACAAAGTATAATTATATGTAATTATACTTTTTAGTAATTATGTGTATACACATATGTGTATAAATGTATAATTATATATCTATATATTATATATATATAATATATAAGATATATATTATATATCTTATATAATATGTAATATATATGACTGATATAGAAAATAGGGCACATTTTAATTGGAAGGCACAAACATATGATAAATGGACTCTTCCTCTGCGAATTCTAGAGAACAATTAGAGTGAGTACTGTTGAACTCCCCCAGTTTGCCTTATTAAGAGTGAAGTTGGCACTTCATTTTATAATCATTGCCTTATGCTCCTTTCCACAAATATCACAATTGCACAGACTCATGATGCTTGCAATTGTTTAATTTTGGGGAAAAAACAGTGCCATTCATCATCTTTTAGTTTTGAATTGTTCCATTGGTTCCAGTCACTGAGAAAAGTAAACAAGAAATATAGTCACTGTCAGCCTAGGAAGCCTCATATATAATGCCATAAACAGACAAATGGATTTGGGCAGAATGTAACCAGTTGGTAAAAAGAACAAAACAGACTCTACCTTAACAGTAATTTATAAGCATTCCTTTTCCCTTTCTTTATGTATTATTTTTGCATGCTGTATGTTTGTCTGTGTATAGGTGTACCAACTCTTAGCAAAAAAAATCTCCTTCAGGGATATTACGGAAGTAAAGTATGTTTAACTGTTTAACAGACAATTGCCATAAATACTTATTGTAATGCATTTCTCACCAGGATTATACATTATTAAATGGCTACTATTTATGATCAATGTGATGTCCATACCTTCTACCAAAAAACTAATTGCGATAAAAAGCTGAAGACAACTTTCCAGTTTTGGTCAGAGGTATAGAATTAGGCAATCCCTAGCAATCAACAAGAAGAAAAGGCTATCCTCTTTTTGAATTTATATAGGAGATAACACATGAATAAATTGTTACAATGTGAAGATTATTTAATCCTAAAGTCAATACATTGGTTCTTCCTTCCAAAACCATTTTCTCCTGAAAACAAACAGTGGTCATAAAAATATACATAACAAGCTTGGCAGTCATTTGCCTCTTTAAAATCAAGAATCTTTAAATATTTTTACCCTTTGACCAAAGAATTCCAGTAAGAGAATGTTTCTGTAGAAATAGCTTTACGTGGGGAAAAACACATATTCCCGGAGGTGTTCATTAGAGTGCTATTTATAATGGAAATAAATCTGGAATAACCAAGAAGCCCTAATAGAATAGCAATTATGTACGTTTTGCTACAAACTAAAATATTATATTGCAATTATTTTATAATATTTTAAATGAAATACATATTAGCTCATAAATTTAAATTAAAAGTTAAATTTAAATAGTTAAAAAACTCACCCACATAAATAGCAGGATACCAACACAAGAATTCTCAAAATAGTCCCACATTGAAAAGATCCCAAATGTCCATAAACAGTAGAATGAATAAATAAATTGTGGACTATACAGACAAGGGAACCTTATTAAAAAACGTAAGTTAACTATGTACAAATGAACAAAATTGATGAAGCTTATTAATATTACTTTAGGCAAAAGACGTCACAAAATATGTATAGTAAGATTCAAGGATAGAAAGTTAAACAACAATGTTACTTAGAGAAGCATATATAAGCAATAAAAGTTCAGATTAATAAATAAAAGGAAGGATATGATTATTACAAGGTCAAGATAGTGATTACCTCCAAGTAAGAACAAGGGGGATATGATTAAGAAAGTACAGATCATATACAGGCTTACAGAATGCTGACAGTGTCCTATTTCTTGACCTGAATGGTGGCTGTAGAGATAATTCTCTTTAAGTCAGTCATTACTTGAACTGGGACTTGAAGAATAGATAGAATTAACATAAGTAATGATGGGATGGAAGGAATTTCCAGAGTTTGAAACAGTATAACCAAAGGGAAATGTATTAGTCCCTTCTCATGCTGCTATAAAGAACCACCCGAGACTGGGTAATTTATAAAGAAAAGAGGATTAATTGACTAACAGTTCTGCAGGACTGGGGAGGCCTCAGAAAACTTACAATCATGGCAGAAGGAGAAACAAACACATCCTTCTTCACATGGTGGCAGGAAGGAGAATAATTATAAGCCCAGAGCAGGGGGAAGCCCTTTATAAAACCATCAGATCTCATGAGAACTTATTCATTATCACAAGAATAGCATGGAGAAAACCACTCCCACGATTGCATTACCTCCCACGGGGTCCCTCCCACCACATGTGGGGATTATGGGAACTATTATTCAAGATGAGATTTGGGTGGGGACACAGCAAAACCGTATCAGGAAATATGTAGGGAAACACAACAGACAAGTTTGGCTGTATCAATGAGTATACAAAGAAAAATAAGGGGAAATTAAACTGAAATAAGACAGCGTAAAAAGTCCCTGCACACGAAGCAAACCGGTTACAACAGTAGGAGTTATGTAGTGGTATTATAAATAATTCATTGACCTGGACTATTCCTTTGCTTC
Organism: Theropithecus gelada; assembly: GCF_003255815.1. NCBI lineage: Eukaryota > Metazoa > Chordata > Mammalia > Primates > Cercopithecidae > Theropithecus > Theropithecus gelada. Next base: position 68,787,599 of record NC_037683.1, on the reverse strand, counting down.
TGATTTTTCTATATTTCCCTGAAACTTCAGTATCATTCTGATACCGCAAACCACTGAGACACGGAACAGGCGAGGTTGTAACAGCCTTGTCAATCCCTTCCTTCCAAGACTGACAGGAGTTTAACACCCACCTTCCAACACCATGGAGTTTTAAATCCACCAACTCTTATTTGTCCTGGTCTCTAAGACTGAAATACTGTTTTGGTTCTTATATGCTGTTATTTTTTGTTTAGTTCCTATTCTAGAGGAAGCGCTAATGTGGTTGAGCTTTCAAGTCACAACTACATAAATTCAGATTCACTCCCTCCATGTTTCATCTGCCTAACGGGAACATCATTTTCACACTTGGAATTCAGTGTGGAATACAGATTGCCTTTGGATGGTATATATGCTTATCTCCCTGATAGCCCCTGATAGCTGGGCCTGCTCTCCAGTTAATGTGTGACTAGTGCCTCCTCCTCCATAAGCCTGCCTGTTATAAGTGTAGAAAAGTTCCATAATTTATTGAGTCTCCATTTCCAACTTTCAGAATAAAAATGATATGTGTTCAACAAATAATGGAAATGCAAATCAACTGCTACATATATAAAGAAATTGAAACCACATCAGATTGCTATTTTACATTAAAAATGTTTACATGATTATTTCTAGAAGTAATGGAAAAACAATTAATATAAATTGCAATTATCAAAAGTAATATTTTAAAACCCAGAAGTCTATTTATCAGGAGAAATGAAATCACACTTGCCTAAATATTTAATATAAATTGTGTTTGAAATGTACTCTTGTAGTATAATTCCTAGATAAGAAATAAGAAAAATTCAAGCAATTTCTAATGATCCTATACTGTTCTTCTAATTACAAGTAGAGATAACTCATAGACAGCATTTTCCTTTCCCTTGAGAATGAAGAGCACTTTGTTTTTGTATATTTTTTAAAAAAATATTTTCCCAGTAAAACAATCATAAAAGAGGGTGGTACAAAGCAATTAAAATATCTTTGGTTATAAATTCTTCCTTTAGAGACTATGATTTGTAGTGATTCATCTGGTTTCACAAATAGTGATGATAATAACATTGCACTACTGATTTTTTTCTATGTAAATATTTGTTCCAATCCAATTTATCCTGAGTTACTCCCATTGAAGCAGCTCTCATAGTGTGCCTGAGAAACCAGTTCGGTTAATGTCTTCTGTTATCTAGTTTTTTGATTGTTGCATGAGCCAGTGTGCAAACCAAGGGATTTGTCAACTCTCAATTATTGTCCACCATGTGCTGCATATTATTAAAGTACAATGTTTTCCTTAGACCATTTTCTGTGTAAAACTGCAAATCAATTCCAATTTTTGAATGGGCATACAAAAGAATATATCTACCTTTATTTACTTATGTGTTACTATTAGTCAAATCTCTTTGACAGCAAATAATTGGCAGTTACTCAGGCTAGATCAAGCAGGAAAAAAAAAAGAGAGAGAAATTCAGAGGTCCTCTGAGAAAGACAGAAAAACCATCAGGAACCTTAGTGGAATTCTCTCAACTTTCTTACTTTCTGTGAACCTCTTTGTGAAGATTGGCTTTCTCTGCTTTCAAGTCCACATAGGAGAATATGGTTGTCCCACACTTCTGAGTTCTTAAGTTCCACAAACACACATAAAATACAATTTACTGTTTCCCAGTCTCTGTTCTCATTATTATTATTATTATTATTATTATTATTATTATTATTTTTAGACAAAGGGGTTGCTCCAATCCCATCCTGGTGTTCAAGTCTTGCCTTTACCAGGGGTCAGACCAAATATGGTAGCTTATGGGGGTGACAGATGTTTCTATGATAGATCTGGAGCCCTTAAGTGTGTCCACTACAATCTATCTCATCCAAAATCAGCATTCTTGCTTCTTGAAATACATGTCTGTACTCTTATTACTACATCCCTCTTCAATTTGATTTGAGGCCTAGAGCCTGAGAAGAGGGCCTATGAGTCTACACAGATACACTTTGCAATAATTAGTACCTTTAAAATAAAACACAAAAGACTTCCAGGTCTACTTTGATTCAGTTCCCTCAGGTGACTTTGGCATGTAGAACATGTAGCTATTAAAGACTGCTGCTTCAATTTTCATACACAGCCTCACTAAGCAGAGAGACAATCTGAAGCAAATGCAGGAATATATGTTACGAGGAGGAATCTGTGTGGGTATTAGGATAAAACAATGTGCAATTCAGTCCTCTTATTAATGAGCCATTTCCCCTTCAGGCAAATTATTTCACTAACATATGATAATGAAGGACTTCAGTCAGGCCTTTTTCACAAATTGGACATGTTGTTGGACAGGTGCCACTGTCTTGGAAATAACACAAAGCTTTTTCAGCAGAACTTTCTCACAAAGCAACCTCGGGAGAGAACACACAATCCCATCACTCCCAGATTATCTGATGTGAAACTTCGGAGGCTTTCCTTATGGGATGAAAGAGACAAGAAGGCATTTGGGTAGTAAAGGAAAACTAAGACTTTCAGAGAAGAACAAAAAAGATGAATGTAATTAATGATAAAAGATATTAACAAGACATACACTACAGAAAATAGAAATATTATCCTCTTAACCTCTTTTATTTTGTTGGTTGCATAAAAATCTATAGCTCAGAAGCAGTAAATTTGGAAAGATGAAGTGACCTACTCATTATAGCAAAGTACTACTGAAAAAGCTCAATTTTATACGTATTACTTTAAAAACTGGCACATATTTAACAAACAAAACATATTTGATGGGATTAAAATTCTTATGTCACATGGGCAACAGAATGAATTTTAGAAAATCATCTTCTTTGCTCCAAAGAATTGCAAAATTACAATGAAACATCTGTCAGCAAAGTATTCATTTGTGGCATCGGTTGGAAGATGGGTAATTGATGGCAGTATGACAAACTGAAAGCCAAGTATCTCTGTGGAATTTTACCAACGAGGAGAAAAGTATTATAGAACTATAATACATTTTAAAAGAGAGAGAAGGGAAAAGGAGCTGAGGAAAGCAAGAAAAGAAGGAAAAGAGGGAAGCAGGGAGAGAGGAATGGAGGGAGAGGAAAGTAAGCAAAAAAAAAGAAGCAATGGTGAGAATTGTGCATTATTGCTTTGAGAAGTCCCACAACCAATATCAATTTGGCAGATTCTCCCTTTACTCTGTCCCATTTTATAAGATTTTATGGCTTTAATTACGTTAGGGACAGAAGTACAATAAAAAAGCAGTGTGAGTTTCTAAAAACACAGACTCCAGTCATTCCTGTGAGACCCCTGTCAGGATTTTGGAATAGAGAACATACCTACTTTATGAGAAGTATTCACTAAGGACAGCCCATTTGTTGCTTTGGTTATTATAACCAGCATTTACATTGTACCAAACAGTATCAAGGTGCTAAACCACAAAATGAGCAGTGCATAATATGTGCTTTGCCAGTAGTGCAGACTCAAATAGCGTATCTACTTCAGATTAAATTTTACCCATGTCTTTCATCCTAACATTCCATCCACTCTAATCATTGGGGTATGAGATGCTGATGTTTCAGTCCCTAGGATTTTCATCAAAGGTAATGTTAGAATATCTTAATGTCCAGAATAAGGAAGCCAATTCCCTTTCCCTTTAAAGCCTCACTCCAGGACAATTTAGAGGAGAACGGACTCAGCTACACCCTGGCACAGAGAACTACTTCTCAGTGAAATGATGGTAAAATGAGAGGTTTGGACAAAAACATTTTATCCTTCTCCTATGTGATGTTATTATTGCTGGGAAGCCACATTGGATCCAATCTTCTCTAACTCTGAAAAACATTCTGCCACAAAAACTGCATTAGCTTCCTACCTGACCTGAAATTTTTTAGACCAGCATTCCTGATCTAGACTATATTACTATTCCAGTTACAAATTAACTGCCCAATTTTCCTCATATGTAAATTATTTTGCATATAGAAAATGGTTTCTGAAAGACCACTGGTATTTGTGGCAACTGGTTTCTGTACTGGATTAGGAATTCTTTGTGAGTGGGGGCTATGTCTTGTGTTACTGTATCTTCAGTTCCTAGCACAACACTTGGAACAGAGTAAGAGCTCAACAAGTAATGGAGGAACAAGTGGGCTCCAAATGAAGCATCATATAGAAAGAGGAGACCCTCATTGCTCTCCCATTACACAGTGACACCACGTAGGAAGATAAAATTCAGTTTGCATTGAGTTTTCAGTATCTATTTCAGCCACAGACCAAGATCACAAGAAGACAGCACATGTACAAAGACACCTGACACCAAATCTCAAGAGTAAAGACTGGGTTAAAGATGAAGGAAGGATTGACAAGGCATTCAAAACTAAGCTTGATTGTTGTGACAATATATTAATAATGAAGAAGGAGCAAATTAACTGCTGACAACTGGGAAATGTTGCAGTGGATCTGAGCACATCAATGAAATAAAATAGTATACATCCATGAGAAATGTTAGCTTCAAAGAGTCTTTAATGGCATGATATATTAAATACCTCATGGAACATTGCAGATGCTATTGACTTATTAACCTTGCCCTTTGGATGTTCCAGCTGTGCTGCTGACTGAGTCACATAAGTTCAAGCTGACAGAGCCAATACAGAGCTTCTTCCCTCTGCCCAAGGCTTCGCTGTTGACACTGAGATGTGGCTCACCACTGACATACATGCAGAGGAATTAATAACCTGCACTGCAAACTACAGACCTGTGGGAAAGAGTAGGGGGTGAATAAATTCTTTCCTTTTTACCCCCATGATTGATAATCCTATGATATAGACTGTAAGCCTTCTTAGAGAATGTTTCCATGAAACTGAGCCCTCAGTTGTACTTAGCAGCCATTAAATTGATAATATTTATATTGGTTTTCCCTCCTTCGCTGTTTCACTCACCCTTTTTCTTGTTCCTGCTTCCTGAAATTGCACTCCCTAGTGAAATAATATCACATAAGGCTTTGCCTCAAATTCTTCTTTCTGCAGAAACTAGGTAAAATATTTAGACTGATCCTATAAAGAAGACATTCATGACAGGATTTATGAACTGAAATATCCAGTTTTTGAATGGCACCAATCACTTTGGCCAATCCCTAGGGTTGTATTACTCTCCAGCTACCTATTATTTTACCTGTGGAGTCTTAGACAATCTTTAATGGAACATCATACTGGCACATAAACTTGATGATATCCTACTTATTTGAGTTGGTGAGTAGGAATGACAAATACATGATATGCTTTAGTAAGATACATGCATGTTTGAGGATTACAAATAGACTCCATGGATCCTCAGGAGTCTGCCACATTCGTAAAGCTTTTCTGGGTCCACTGGCCTGGGGTCTATTGGGTAAAGTATGTGGTTGCACCTTAAATCTCATACCACGAAGAAAAAACAAAGCAGTTATACACTGTTTAAATTTGAGAGGCCACATATATTACTTGTGCTGAAACCCATTTATTTGGAGACTTAAAAGACTACTAATTTTGAATGGTAGTCTGGGTGAAAGAGAAATCTATAGCAAGTCCAGACTGCTTTAGGGAATGCTGGTCTTGCCGTTTGAACCATAGACTAGTTAATAAAATGGATGTCAATGGTGAATAAGGTTGCTGTGTGGAATCTCTGTCAAACCCCAATGAAAGATGCACAGTGTAGACCCCTAGGATTTTGGAACAAAATCTTCTTGGACAAAATGTACCCTCTGTTTGATAGTTCCTAAGTACCTGGGCATTCATAGAGCCTAAACGAGTAATTGTGGTTTACAAAGTGACTATACAACAGAAACTGCCCATCATAAACTAAGAATTATCAGATCTGGGTCAAAGTACAGGGTATGTTGCACTATGAACAGGTTTTTGGTTCTATGATACAAATTGTATTTTGGGGATTGGGACTGAGCAGTTTCAGAGAGCATAAGTAACAGGTGATTGGGTTCTCATATCGATTACCCTTATCACACTACAATGTGACTTCAACTTACACTGATGGCCATATAGGAATTTTGTTTTATTTTGTATTGTTTTTAGAGATGGAGTTTCACTACGTTGTGTGACTGGACTCAAACTCCTGGGTTCAAATGGTCCTCTCACCTCAGCCTCCTAAGTAACTGGGACCTACAGGTGCATGCTAACGCACCTGACTTGGACGGGAAATTTTTATAATTAACAGTATCAGAGAAGAAATGAACCTGAGTTTGGTTCATGGATGAACTGACACAGTATGTTAGTGTTGAAAATTAAATTGCTACCACGTTGAAACCCTGTAGAAGGTGGTCCTAAGACACCGTGGTGAGCTGTGAGCCATCGGGTTTTAGCTGAGTCAGTGTGTATGTGAAGGGAGAAGTGGTCGGAGACCCAACTAGAAGCAAGGACTTCCAGGCAGTGACAGCGGTTTTGGATTGTTGGTAAAGGGCCAGGAAGGAAAAAAAATTGGGAAATTAGATATAAGAAAATATGAGAGAATACCAGGAGCTCTGGGTTGTGCAAAATGTATTACACCCAAGAGGGACTTCAGGTTTTCTCAGTCACAACTGCCTCTTGTTCCAGCTACCACTGTGGTAGCAGATGTATGTATTCTGACCAACCTTAGGTAGGTGCAAGCTGACAGTTTCACACCTATACATGCCCCTCCTGCCTCCTACCTGGGACTTCTCTGTTGAAGCCAAGACTTAAGACACAGTCAGACCCCACTGTGCCCCATTTTGTACCTAAGCACACACAATGCAGAAATATGGGGAAACGTATATCATACGGTGAATTGGCCAGCAAAAGTGGAGCCGGTGTATAAATGTTCTCCCTTTTTTCCCTGAGATGAAATGTGCTAATACAGAGGTTATGAAATTTCCCAGAGGATAGACCCCAAGAGCATGTAATCTTATTGTCAGCCAGCTTAATATCGTGTCTCTGTATTAGCATTTTCTCTTCCTTGCTTTTATTTCCTTTGCCCCCTAGATTACAATACAAATTAAAGTCCCAGACTCTTCTTTCTGAGAAACCTATGGTAAGGGACATGGGAAAATCATCATGGTATAAAGTTATGTGACAAAAGCAAGATATGAAATTCTATATTAGAATGATTCCAGTTTTATATAATTGATGTCTAGAAAATAGTATTAAGAATACTATATTGAACATTAGAGCATTAACAAGTATTACTCAGGAAAGCAGGATTAAAAATAGTTATTTATTTATTTTTAAATTCTCTGTTTCCCAAATTTCTTACAGTGAACATGTGTGCTTTCAAAACCTGAAAAAATGTCTATGGGACAAACTGTCAGTAGATTTCTACAACAGTAAGGGCATGATCATGGCAAGGTACCCAGCAAACGAAATGTCATGGTAAACAAGTACGGAAATCAAAACCAAGCAAATCCAAGGTCAAAATGTCAGAAGCTAACAAAGGGATAAGGCTGAGGGATAAGAGAAGATAAAGAGTTTGGTCCTGTATAGTTTACAGTGGCTGTCTTATTTGGAGGACCTTTTGATATATTACCTGTTGGATGAAACCTACCATCTGGGTGAACACCTAACAGAGGTATGGTGTGATAAATACATGTTGTAATTAAAAATTAGACAGCACCTGTGACTGTAAGTAGAGGACAATCATGTAGGCTATGAACAGAATATTTAAAATCTGAAAAAGTCTCAGAAATTATAGACTACAGAAGAAATAAATTATATTAAGGGAAATTACATGTATAATTAGATGAAAAATATTATTATAGTAGTATCTGTTACAGGACCACAACTTAGGAAGGCAAATGCATTTAGAAAAATAAGTTCAAGATTTGGGGATACAAGGAACTAGGACATAGGCAAAACTGTTCTTGTTGGGCATAAGAACAAGGAACTTGCTTGTTGCTTAGAGAAGGGGATACGGTGTGAGGGGTTAGGTGGCAGAGATAAGATGAGAATGAGTGAGGGGGCAGATGGATGAAGGCAGGAAGTATGAAATGATTCTTTCTTTTAATCTACAAGTCTTCGATCAAAGTTTTCAGAACCCTGTAATTTTCTGTGGGACTTGTAGAACAATGAAAACGAGCTGGATTAAAGAACAAGCTAAATTTGTTGCAAAGCACTGAAAGAGGCAGGAATGCAGAAGGAGAGAGAGGAGAGATTTGCGGAGATGAAAGAGGGCCTGTGGGCTGTCACAGGAGGTAGTGCTGGAGCTAGAGACAAGCATAACCAGATCCCTGGGTCTATTAACTTCATGGGGGCTGGAGGCTGGTTGCAGAACTCATGACAGGAGAAATCACGTAAAGCCAATGTAAGTTTGGGATACGCAGCGGTCAGGACGAGGAAAATCAGCCTGCGTTAACAGTCAGGAAACAACATAAGAAAACTAGGTCTCAGAAAAGATGCTGCCTTATGAGAAATAAGATTACTTATTTCTCATCATGTTTCCTGTCACCCCTCTGCCAGATTTGTAAAGTAGAACCAGAAATGTACAGCAGCCATCTCGGAAGAATTTCCTACCACAATTTATTTTAAAAAATAAAGCTAGCCTGGGTGTGGTGGCTGATGCCTGTAATCCCAGCACTTTTAGAAGCCAAGGCAAGTGGCTCACCTGAGGTCAGGAGTTCAAGACCAGCCTGGCCAACATGGCAAAACCGCATCTCAACTAAAAATACAAAAAACAGCCAGGTGTAGTGGTGTGCACCTGTAATCCCAGCTACTCGGGAGGCTGAGGCAGGAGAATTGCTTGAATCCGGGAAGCAGAGGTTGCAGTGAGCCGAAATGTCGCCACTGCCCTCCAGCCTAGGTGACAGAGTGAGACCCTGTCTCAAAAAAGGGAGGGAAGGAGGGAGGGAGGGAGGGAAGGAAGGAAGGAAGGAAGGAAGGAAGGAAGGAAGGAAGGCAGGCAGGCACGCACGCACCAGTAAATGAAGTTAAGCAAGTCATTATAACTTGGAAGTTTATTAAAAGAATGCAGTTTCAAATTTAAATAATAAATACTTGGTGAAAGAGATGATAATTTTACCAACAGAATCAGATAAGACCACAAAATATTTATATTTCTACTTTTTACGCTCAGTCAGTGATGTCAATTTGACTAATCCAAAAGATGGAAAAAATTCTGGAGGAAGAAAGGAGACATGGTGATGTTTGTTAGACACACAGGTAATAGGGATGAAGAGAAAGGGACTGAGAAAAATAAGAAACATGGCCAAGCACGGTGACTCATGCCTGTAATCTCAGCACTTAGGGAAGCCAAGGCGGGTGGATCATTTAAGATTAGGAGTTCCAGACCAGCCTAGCTAACATGGTGAAACCTTGTCTCTACTAAAAATACAAAAATTAGACAGGCGTGGTGGTACATACTTGTAGTCCCAGCTACTTGGGAGGCTAAGGTAGGAGAATTGCTTGAACACGCGAGGTGGCGATTTCAGTGAACTGAGATCGCGCCACTGCACTCCATCCAGCCTGGGTGACAGAGCAAAACTCCATCCAAAAAAAAAAAAAAAAAAAAGACACCGGATCAAATTAAAGAGGAGCAGGGCCAGCTTCCCAGATGTGTGCCAGGTCCAGTCGTACAGGACTCTACACTTAGAAAGATTCCAAGTTTGGCTATGTGCCCTGCTATCAGGGTCTTGAAATTCTTCGTAGTAATTTACTAATAAGGGATCTCCACTTTCATTTTCCACTGGGCTCCACAAGTTATATAGTCAGTCCCAAGGCTGAGTTCAAATGGAAAGGAGCAAATAGTTTTTTTAAATTTGTGTTAAAATTAAAGAAACTGAAAGTCAAATGAGCATTACATAGCAGTCGCTTGATGAATATGTACTAGGCAGTACAGATTATTTGACCCTGTTTCATTGTCATTAACCTTTTGCAAAGTGAGACCTCTTTGTGGCATCCCCTTGAGTTCTCTAGGCCCTATGGCATGGAGAAAAGCTAAACAAATATGCAAGTTTGACAAGGGGAATAAACATCAACACTCACGTTGGAAAAGTACACAAGAATGTGCAGGCATTCGGAGGTGATCCTTCGACCCAAATGATGAGGCCTGGGACACCTATAGGACACCAGAATCAGCCACTTGGAGAATAGGAGAGGGAGGAAATACACAATAAATTGAGGTGCCTTTACACCCTCTAATACTAATAAATTAAAATGCCAAAATTCCAACCTGAAATAAATCTACCTCATGCAAATTTTCCTTGAAAATGTAATTACGTGATAGTATTTTATTCTAGTCACTGTGCTAGACTCTGGAAGTTTAGTGGTAAAATAGACAGACCATGGTGCCAATTTTTTTTAATTTTTAATTTTTTTAGAGATAAGGTTTTGCTCTGTTGCCTAGGCTGGAGTGCAGTGGTGTGCTCATAGCTCACTCTACCTTCTAAGTCCTGGGCTCAAGTGCTCCTCCCCTTTCAGCCACCCAAGTACTACAGATGTACTACAAATGTACATTATCATGCCTTGCTTTAAAAAAAAAAAATTATAGATACTAGATTTCACTGTATTGTCCAGGCTTGTCTCAAACTCCTGGGCTCAAGTGTTCCTCCCACCTCAGCCTCCCAAAGTGCTAGGATTACAAGTGGGAGCCAACATGCCTGGCCATGGTGCCAGTTCTAAGACAGTCTATAGCCTAGCAAGTCGAGGCACACAAGTAACAGTATTGTTAATATTATGCTTTGAAGAAAATACAATGTTATGAAAATTTATACATTAGAAGACTAACCTAGTATGAAGGAGAGGATTCAGAGGTTGCTGAAGAAATAGCATTTAATTTAAGATTTGCATGAATAGGGGTCAGCCATGTTCAGGGTAAAGGATCTTAAAGGAACATTTTAGGCATATAGCCACTATAGTGCTATGGAAAATTATATGAGGTCTAAAGTCCCCAAAGCAGACAATTTTGCTTTTCTTTTGTTCTCCACTGTGCCCTACCATCCAACAGTGCTGGGCACACAGTAGATGCTCAATAAGCATTTATTGGATGAATGAATTAATGAATTGTATGTTCTAGGAAAGCACTAAAGTTTGAAAAATTCTAAACCAAATGGGTCGTGATAGAAATAACCCTACAAGGAGTAAACAGACTGTAGGAAATAACAAGTAGAAGTGAAAATAAATTCAGAAAATTGTGTAGAAGGCATCACTACTCAAGGTCTGAATGAGCTTGAATCACTCCGTTTTGGAATCTCAATCCTGAGTCCAGCAGAATGGCAATCCTCAGGCCATACATAAAGGAAGTCTACAGTTTAAAAAGTTGCATAACCTACACATATTTTATGCAACTCTAAGTAATGAAAACTCCTTTATAGAAACCCGCTCTACCTTACTAACTCCATCTAACTTTGAGTAAACTTTATCATGCATTGCCTATGAGTAGTTAAGGCTTAGATAGAAATGCTTCTCTTTCATTTTTTTTTTTTTTCAGTCTAAGATAGGCTGACCACTGATCAAGATGAGGGTTTTTATTGCCTAATTCTTAAATCAGTTTACTGGATTGTTTGACTTGGCCAGAAATATAAAGCTTAACACAGACTCACTGTAGTGTGTCATTCAGGACTTGCCTCCCTTTTCTTTTCTATGATTCTATTGTCTCTACCACAGTTACCACACCCAAAGAGTCAATTTCCTGCAAGAGTGACTTCAGTCCTTGCAATAGAAAGAAAAAGAAATTGGAACCCTACTTAAATTATTGTTTGCTCTTTCAGACTTTATAATCACCTAAAAGAGAACCTCCTCTTTTCACTGGCTAATCTTTCTGTCTCTACATGAACACAGTATAATTGAAAATATTTGTTAATTAGTATGCTTTGCCTTTCACATGTAATAAATTACAAAAACCAGTAGGATCTATTTAAAAATCACAATATCTTTTAATCATTTCCTTGATTAAGCCCATTATATGTATAACAAATAGAGCAAGGAGCTCCTAAAGGAAATAATTATGTCTTACACAGTTTTTAACTATTTTAAATTCATTTTAATATGCCTAGTACATATTTTTCCCTATTTACAGCCCATTTTCTCATTAAACTATTATTAAAATATATTTTTATTTATCATTTATTTTGTACCAGATTTGAACAACCACATTTACATTACCATTATTATATTAAATAAATAAGTCAATACATATAAAGTTTTGAAAACAGTGCTGGGCATAGAGTAAGCACTGAATAAATGTTGGCTATTGTTTTCTCATTTAATCTTGACACCTCTAACAGTATCTGACAAGGTGGGTCTTATTATCCCACACCACACATGGGGACACAATGCTTGGTGAGATAAAGTATAAGGTGACTTGCCCACAGTGATCCAGGATCATACCCTGTCATGCAACCACCTCTCACTGTACATGATTTTAGAATATTCTTGGAATATACAAAAACCTGAACCTAGTTCAGAAATACGGCATAAGGCAGAGTCCATGTGGATACAAGACTATTGATTCTTTTTCTGTGGACAAGTGAAGGAGACCAGCAGAGTAAGGAGCGTGGGATGCAAAGGCTGCTGTAAAGGCAAAGAACAATCCAGCCTTTTGTGTATGTGGCTGTGCCACAGCACAAACCATCTGAGAGGGCTTATTCCTCCAGCACATGTACACAGCGCTGGCTCTGTACAAGGAGCTGTATTGGCACTGGGCAATCAGGCAACAGCAAGTAAGTCAGAAGCGATAACTATGCTCATGGAGCTAACAGACTAATAGCAAAATATATCCAAGACAAACAGATAAAATAACTGCAAAGTGTAACAAATATCATGAAGAAAGCAAACAGGATTCTGGGATAGAGACTTGGTTACAACTTTAGCTGTTCAGGAAGCAGTCTTTGTAGTTTTCCTTTTTTCAAATTAACTATTAAAATATGATCAATGCTACTCAGAGCCACTAAACATACATCATAAATAAGTGGAGACTGTCCCTTGAGTTCAAAAATATTTTAAAATTACTATAAAAAATCCATTAATTCTGGCCAGGTGCTGTGACTCACATGTCTAATCCCAGCACTTTGGGAGGCTGAGGTGGGTGGATCACTTGAACTCAGTAGTTAGAGACCAGCCTGGCCAACATGGTGAAACCCCGTCTCCACTAAAAATTCAAAAATTAGCCGGGTGTGGTGGTGCACACCTGTAATCCCAGCTACTCAGGAGGCTGGGGCAGGAGAATCTAAATGATTAAAAACCAAAAACCATATAGTCTTAATGGAGTCAGAAAAAAAAATCGATAAAATGTGACATCTCTACATGACAAAAACTCAGCAATATTTTAACAAGTTCTCATAACCAAATGATATTCACAGAAATATCTAGAATAGCAGTCCTCCCACTTTAATTTGCATGAGAATCACCTGGAGGGTTTATTGAAACACTGATTCCTGGGACCTTCCGCTTTCCCGCAGAGTTTCTAATTCAGTAGGTCTGGGGTGATGCTCAAGAATTTCCATTACTAACAACTTCCCAGGTGATACTGATACTGCTGGTCCAGAGCAATTCTTTGAGAACTATTGACTCATACTCTTAATTGTAAAGTACTAATATGGAAGTATTTATGTTGAGGTCAGGATCAAAATAAGAATTTCCATGGATCAAAATAAGAATTTCCACTTTCATTTTTATCACTCCTAGACCCTATATCAATGAAGATAAATGTAAGAATGTTCAATATAGTAGTGATGGCAATAGCAAACAAAATGAAATAATTTGCTTCCATCAAAGAGGTATGGATAAGTTGTTGAAAAATTATATCATGAACAATCTACAACTATCCACTAAATATCTGTGCTAACATAGCCATATGTTGTTAAGTGGAAAATATCAAACTGCAAAATGAGGACATTTGTGAAGGTTTTGAAAACCTATAAATTAAGGCAACACACGTTAATACAACACATTTAAGGTAAAAAAGCTATTGCAATTGGGGCTAGAAGGCTACCCATTAACTTCAGAATAGTGGTACCATTCAGGAGATGAGAGGGGAAACATAGCTCCCTTCTGAAATCCCAGTACGGCTCCTTACATAGTTTGCATATTCAACCAGTTCACCATGAATGCAAGTTAGTGAAGGTTCATGCAAATAAATAAATAATGTTTTCTCCTTTATGATAATGGTGATTTGACAAACTTCTTGAAAGACCTCAACTCTTTTCTCTGAAAAGTTTCTTTGGGAAAATGTGATGAAGTAGAACCCTGCCATAACCACTAATGTTGGCAAGTTGCCTTGATTAAAATTGTTACCATATTGTGATAAACTTCTGGTAGTTGTGTTCATCGAATTGCAAGAAAATGTTATTCCCTTAAAGGAAATATTTGGTTTCATTAGCCTATAAACCTGTATTAGTTATTCTAAGTCACTGGTTCAAACTGAAACCTAGTACCTGGTTCATAATAATCAACTGCAGATAAATCAGTTTGAGTCACTATCATTTGTCTGTCCTCTGTAAGAGACACTGTTAATATTAAAATACTCAATAGCACCTGCTTAACATGTTTTCCTTCATACGAGATTTCCAGTTTCTTTGTAAGTTTGCCAAGTGTTTTCAAATAAGTCCCCTGGGAAAATGACCTATCAGTAATTTTTTTCCTGCATTTTCTCAGGCTGATAGCAGAGCAGCTCTTTGATCATGCTGAAGGTTGCACTTCTTAGCTTTCTAAGAACAGAGAAACCTTATGCTTGTGCAGCTAGGCAGAGCTTGCCAGCCCTGGATATTTTTATGTCTTACGTAAAGTTAAAAGCTAACCCCGTGGACTGCAGTTTGGAGGAATAGAGAGTGTCTCAATATTTTAACTAAAATTATGCTAAGCACTTCGTTTCAGTTTTATCTTTTGAAATGCCAGTCATTTGCTCTTTTTCGTTATTTTTTCCTCACACAAATCCTCTTCCTTTCCTACCCAATTCCTCCTCTTACACCCTATCTCAAACTAACACAGAAAATGATTATAGTTCTTTCACAAAGAAGTATTTTGTTTCCATGACCTGTAGTAATATCTGATAATATATGAGTAATTATTTTCAATAAATTAAAATAAAAGTAATCTTTCTTTTTCTTTCTATCTTGAAGTAGTGGGAGGAAAAATACTATTTAGAAGTGTCATGCCCTAAAATAGTGGAAAGCATTAGAGGAATGGGTTTCACATCAGGAAATCTAGGGAGGAAAAATCTCTCCCTCTGCAACGGTGTTAGGTTTCTTTTTCCAGAGAGGGCAAAAGTTCCACTAATTAAGATAAAAGCAAAATCCAGATGCCTGTAACAGCAGCAAAGTTCATTTAGTTTTCTTTTAGGCCAGAAAAGAAATCTGCCAAATTAACTCTAAATTTTATTTGCTCAGATTTAATTTTCTGATTGAATTTTCCTCTCTTTTCAGTGTCTTTGCATTTAGAAATAAAGCATGTTCAATTTCTAAAAAAATGTTTGTTTGTTTCACTCTGATTCTTCATAACATCATTGTGAATTGGTTTCCCTACCTGCGAAGTGTGGCTGTTTTTACCATAGAGACTAATTATAAAGCTCATCTCCTGGGAGCATAAGAGCTGGTTTATGAGTTCTAGGAGGTAACTGAAATGTGATCATCAGGATGAAAGCACAGTGAGCTCTGTGGGATTTGGGATAAGCAAGTATGCTCACGAAAGCATTTTTATTTCTTAAAAAAAGTTATTAACAATATGCCAGACAAACAACACATCTTTGACAGCACCCAAATAATGGTTTGCAGCCCCCATAGTAATGAAAGAATGAGCTCTGGTTTGAGACCACCTGAAAGCTGGAAATTAATTCAAAGTACAGGTTTGACCTAGTACTCAAGTAATTTAGGGAAGTTAGTTACATTCTTTAAGTCTCTATTTCCCCAGTTGATAACACTGTACCATAATGTTTCCACAATGAAACACAAATATAATAATAGCAAATCCCCCCTATGGTGCTTGCAAAATGAACAATATCATGCACACAAATATGCTTTACACAGAGTTTGTCATATCCTACTTCCTCAATAAATGTTATTTGTTATCATCATCTCATGAGAACTATTTTGTACACAACAATGTACTATACAGATTTAAAGTGTTTGGTTTGTTTTACTATATTTAGTTGCATAATATTTAAATAATAAATTACAAATAGCAAATCAAATAAAAAGTTGAGATAAGTCAATCACTTCCAGAGTGGAGTTGGAGAGACAATATTTTAACTGATAATAATTTTACATGCAGATAAATGTTGATTGCAATTTTTTTTTAATTATTATACTTTAAGTTCTGGGATACATGTGCAGAACGTGCAGGTTTCTTACATAGGTATATATGTGCTATGGTGGTTTGCTGCACCCATCAACCCGTCATCTACATTATGCTAATGCTACCCCTCTCCAGCCTCCCACCCCCTGACAGACCCCAGTGTGTGATGTTCTCCTCCCTATGTCCATGTGTTCTTATTGTTCAGCTCTCACTTATGAGTGAGAACATGCAGTGTTTGGTTTTCTGTTCCTGTGTTTGGTTGCTGAGAATGATGGTTTCCAGCTTCATCTATATCCCTGCAAAGGAAATGAACTCATCCTTTTTTATGGTTACATAGTATTCCATGGTGTATATGTGCCACATTTTCTTTATCCAGCCTATCATTGATGGGCATTTGGGTTGCTTCCAAGACTTTGCTATTGTGAATAGTGCTGCAATAAACATATGTGTGCATGTGTCTTTATAGCAGAATGATTTATAACCCTTTGGGTATATGCCCAGTAATGGGATGGCTGGGTCAAAAGGTATTTCTGGTTTTAGATCCTTGAGGAATCACCATACTGGCTTCCACAATTGTTTAACTAATTTACATCCCCACCAACATTGTAAAAATATTCCTGTTTCTCCACATCTTCTCCATCACCTGTTGTTTCCTGACTTTTTAATGGGCACCATTCTAACTGGCGTGAGATGGTATCTCTTTGTGGTTCTGATTTACATTTCTCTAACGACCAGTGATGACAAGCTTTTTTTTTCATGTTTTTGGCCATACAAATGTCTTATTTTGAGAAATGTCTGTTCATATCCTTCACTCACTTTTTGATGAGGTGATTTTTTTTTTCTCGTAAATTTAAGTTCCTTGTAGATTGTGGATATTAGTCCTTTGTCAGATGGATAGATTGAAAAACTTGTCTCCCATTCTGTTGCCTGTTCACTCTGATGATATTTTCTTTTGCTATGCAGAAGCTCTTTAATTTAATTAGATCCCATATGCCAAATTTGGCCTTTGTTGCCATTGCTTTTGTTGTTTTAATCATGAAGTCTTTGCCCATGCCTATGTCCTGAATGGTATTGCCTAGGTTTTCTTCTGAGGTTTTTATGGTTTTAGGTCTTACATTTAAATCTTTAATCTATCTTGAGTTAATTTTTGTATAAGGTGTAAGGAAGGGGTCCAGTTTCAGTTTTCTGCATATGGGTAGCCAGTTTTCCCAACACCATTTATTAAATAGGGAATCCTTTCCCCATTGCTTGTTTTTGTCAGGTTTGCCAAAGACCAGATTGTTGTAGATGTGTGGTTATTTCTTAGGACTCTGCTCTGTTCAATTGGTGTATATGTCTATTTGGGTACCAGTGCCATGCTGTATGGTTACTGCAACCTTATTAGTATAGTTTGAAGTCAGTTAACGTGATGCCTCCAGCTTTGTTCTTTTTGCGTAGGATTGTCTTAGCTATACAAGCTCGTTTTTAGTTCCATATGAAATTTAAAGTAGTTTTTTCTAATTCTGTGAAGAGACTCAATGGTAGCTTGATGGGGATAGCACTGAATCTAAAAATTACTTTGGGCAGTATGGCCATTTTCACAATATTGATTCTTCCTTTCCATGAGCATGGAATGTTTTTCTATTTGTTTGTGTCCTCTCTCACTTCCTTGAACAGCAATTTGTAGTCCTCCTTGAAGAGGTCTTTCACATCCCTTGTAAGTTGTATTCTTAGGTGTTTTACTCCCTTTGTAGCAATTGTGAATGGGAGTTCACTCATGATTTAGTTCTCTGTTTGTCTATTATTGGTGTATAGCAATGTTTGTGATTTTTGCACATTGATTTTGTATCCTGAGACTTTGCTGAATTTGCTTATCAGCTTAAGGAGATTTTGGACTGAGATGATGGGGTTTTCTAAATATACAATCATGTCATCTGCAAACAGAGACAATTTGACTTCCTCTTTTCTGATTGGAATACCCTTTATTACTTTCTATTGCCTGATTTCCCTGGCCAGAACTTCCAACACTATGTTGAATAGGAGTGGTGAGAGAGGGCACCCTTGCCTTGTGCCAGTTTTCAAAGGGAATGCTTCCAGATTTTGCCCATTCAGTGTGATATTGGCTGTGGGTTTGTCATAAATAGCTCTTATTATTTTGAGATATGTTCCATTGATACCTCATTTATTGAGGTGTTTCCCTAGTTTAGCATGAAGGGGTGTTGAATTTTATTGAAGGCCTTTTCTGCATCTACTGAGATAATCATGTGGTTTTTGTAATTGGTTCTGTTTATGTGATGGATTACATTTATTGATTTGCATATGTTGAAACAGTCTTGCATCCCAGGAATGAAGCCGACCTGATTGTGGTGGATAAGCTTTTTGATGTGCTGCTGGGTTTGGTTTGCCAGTATTTTACTGAGGATTTTCGTACCGATGTTCATCAGGGTTACTGGCCTGAAATTTTCTTTTTTTGTTGTATCTCTGACAGGTTTTGGTATTACGATGATGCTGGCCTCATAAAACGAGTTAGAAAGGAGTCCCTCTTTTTCTATTGTTTGGAGTAGTTTCAGAAGGAATCCTAGCAGCAGCTCTTTGTACCTCTGGTAGAATTTGGCTGTGAATCTGTCTGGTCCTGGGCTTTTTTTGGTTGGTAGGCTATTAATTACTGCCTCAATTTCAGAACTTGGTATTAGTCTATTCAGGGATTCGACTTCTACCTGGTTTAGTCTGTGGAGGGTGTATGTGTCTAGAAATTCATCGATTTCTTCTAGATTTTCTAGTTTATTTGCATAGAAGTGTTTACAGTATTCTCTGATGGTTATTTGTATTTCTGTGGGATCAGTGGTGATATCCCCTTTACCATTTTTTTATTGTGTCTATTTCATTCTTCTCTTTTCCTCTTTATTAGTCTAGGTAGCAGTCTATCTATTTTGATAATCTTTTCAAAAAACCAGCTCCTGGAGTCATTCATTTTTTTGAAGGGTTTTTCGTGTCTCTATCTTGTTCAGTTCTGCTCTGATCTTAGTTATTTCTTGTCTTCTGCTAGCTTTTGAATTTGTTTGCTCTTGTTTCTCTAGTTCTTTTAATTGTGATGTTAGGGTGTCAATTTTAGAGCTTTCTCACTTTCTCCTGTGGGCATTTAGTGCTATAAATTTCCCTCTAAACACTGCTTTTGCTGTGTCCCAGAGATTCTGGTACCTTGTGTCTTTGTTCTCACTAGTTTCAAATAACTTGTTTATTTCAGCCTTAATTTTGTTATTTACCTAGCAGTCATTCAGGAGCGGTTCATTCAGTTTCCATGTCGGTGTGCAGTTTTGAGTGAGTTTCTTAATCCTGAGTTCTAATTTGATTGCACTGTGGTCTGAGAGACTGTTTGTTATGATTTCTGTTCTTTTGCATTTGCTTAGGAGTCTTTTACTTCCAGTTATGTGGTCAATTTTAGAATAAGTGTGATGTGGTGCTAAGAAGAATGCATATTCTGTTAATTTGGGGTGGAGACTTCTGTAGATGTCTATTAGTTCCACTTGGTCCAGAGTTGAGTTCAAGTCCTGAATATCCTTGTTAATTTTCTGTCTTGTTGATCTGTCTAATACTGGCAGTTGAGTGTTAAAATCTCCCACTATTATTGTGTGGGAGTCTAAGTCTCTTTGTAGGTACCTAAGAACTTGCTTTATGAATCTTAGTGCTCCTGTAATGGGTGCATATATATTTAGGATAGTTAACTCTTCTTGTTTCATTGATCCCTTTAACATTATGTAATTTTTTAAAATAAGGGCATTATGTAATGCCCTTCTTAGTCTTTTTTTAATCTTTATTGGTTTAAAGTCTGTTTTATCAGAGACTACAATTGCAACCCCTGCTTTATTTTGCTTTCCATTTGCTTGGTAAATACTCCTCCATCCCTTTATTTTGAGCCTATGTGTGTCTTTGCACATGAGATGAATCTCCTGAATACAGCACACCGATAGGTCGTTAACTCTTTGTCCAATTTGCCAGTCTGTGTCTTTTATTTGGGATATTTAGCCCACTTACATTTAAGGTTAATATCGTTATGTGTGAATTTGATCCCGTCATTATGATGCTAGCTGGTTATTTTGATGCAGTTAGTTAGCTGATGCACTTTCTTCATAATGTCGATGGTCTTTACAATTTGGCATGTTTTTGCAGTGGCTGGTACTGTTTTTTCCTTTCCATATTTAGTGTTTCCTTCAGGAGCTCTTGTAAAGCAGGCCTGGTGGTGACAAAATCTCTCAACATCTGCTTGCCTGTAAAGGATTTTATTTCTCCTTTGGTTATGAAGCTTAGTTTGGCTGGATATGAAATCCTGGGTTGAAAATTCTTTTCTTTAAGAATGTTGAATACTGGCCCCCACTATCTTCTGGCTTGTAGGGTTTCTGCACAGAGATCCGCTGTTAGTCTGATGGGCTTCCCTTTGTGGATAACCTGACCTTTCTGTCTGGCTGCCCTTAACATTTTTTCCTTCATTTCAACCTTGGTGAATCTGACCACTTTATGTCTTGGGGTTGCTCTTCTCGAGGAGTATCTTTGTGTTGTTCTCTGTATTTCCCAAATTTGTATGTTGGCCTGTCTTGCTAGGTTGGGGAAGTTCTCCTGGATAATATCTTGAAGAGTGTTTTCCAACTTGGTTCCATTCTCCCATCACTTTCAGGTACACCAATGAAACGTAGGTTTGGTCTTTCACATAGTCCCATATTTCTTGGGGGCTTTGTTTGTTCCTTTTCATTCTTTTTTCTCTAATCTTGTCTTCTCACTTTATTTCATTACATTGCTCTTCAATCTCTGATATCCTTTCTTCTGCTTGATCGATTCGGCTATTGATACTTGTGTATGCTTCACGAAGTTCTTGTGCTGTGTTTTTCAGCTCCATCAGGTCATTTATGTTCTTCTCTAAGCTGGTTATTCTAATTAGTAATTCCTCTAACCTTTTTTCAAGGTTCTTAGCTTCCTTGCAATGGGTTAGAACATGCTCATTTGGCTTGGAGGATTTTGTTATTACCCACCTTCTGATTGCATTCTTGAATGAACTATATCCTCGTGGGATATATTCCTTTGAATTTTATCAATAGAAAAGTATTCCATTTTGGCACAAATAAAATTATAATAGAAATATTCATGTGGATTCACATGTATTAACTTGCATAAAATATAAATAACTCAGTTTGAATGTTGGCCATCTTTACATTTTCATGTTGTATGTTTTACGGTTTTTAAATTTTCTTTCTTTTTTTTCCATTTTTGGATCAAGGTTTCATTCTGTTGCCCAGGCTGCAATAGAGTGTCACCATCATGGCTCACTGTAGCCTTACGTCCCTGAGACTACAAGTCTCCTGAATAGCTTAGACTACAGGTGCATGACACCACATCTGTATTTTTTGTAGAGATGGGGTTTCACCATGTTGTCCAGGCTACTCTTGAACTCCTTAGCTCAAGTGATCCACCCGCCTCGGTCTCCCGAAGTGCTAGAATTACAGGCATGAGCCACTGCACCTGGCTGGTTTTTAAATTTTCAATGGCAATAAAAGTAGACCTAAAAAGCAGAATTGTTTTGTATACTTCAGATAGTAAAGAAGAAAATATTGGGCATACTCAATCAAAAAGCCATGAGAACTATAAAGACGCTTTTTTTTTCTTTTGAAATATATCTTACACACAGAAGTGTATGCAAGAATGTATAATAATATGGAGAATAAGACTACAGTTGACCTTTGACAAAGTGGGGATTAGGGACACTAACCTGTACACAGTCAAATGTCCGCATATAACTTTTGACTTCCAAAAACTTAACTACTAATAGCCTACTGTTGACCAGAGCAGTAATTGACTGTAATATAGTCAATTAACACATATTTTGTATGTTATGTATTAATATTGTATTTCTATAATAAAGTAAGCTAGAGAAAAAATGTTAAGAAAATAATTTATAGTTTTATATAGTTTTTATATCATAGGATTTTTATAAATTAATATAATTAAATTATATTTATATTTTACAATTACAAATTAAAATTTCATATTTTTTAAGTAAAGAAGAGAAAATATGTGTACTATTCATTAGGTGGAAGTGGGTCATCATAAACGTCTTCATCCTCATCATCTTCACATTTATTAGGTGGAAGAAGAGGAGGTAAAGGAGAAGTTGGTTTTGCTGTCTCAGGGGTGGCAGAGGCAGAAGAGGTAGAAGAGGTGAAAGGGGAGGCAAGAGAAGCAGGCACACTTGATGTAACTTTTATGGAAAAACATTTGGGGCCTGGTGTGGTGGCTCACACCTGTAATAACAACAATTTGGGAGGCTGAAGTAGGTGGATCACTTGAGGACAGGAGTTTGATACCAACCTGGGCAACATGCCAAAACCCCGTCTCTACTGAAAACAAACACACACAAAAAACTGCATGGTAATGCACACATGTATCCCCAGCTACACAGCAGGCAGAGGTGGGAGGATCACTTGAGCCTGGGAGGCAGAGGTTGTAGTGACCCAGGATCATATCACTGGACTCTAGCCTTGGTGATAGAGCAAAACTCTGTCTTAAAAAAAAAAAAAAGAAAAGAAACGAAAGGAAAAAAACTGGGGTATAAATGGACCCATGCAGTTTAACCCTGTGTTGTTCAAGTGTCAGCTGCAAAGCAAGCATCTCTGTAGCCACCATCCAAACATCTATATTGTAGGAATTAACTATAAAAAGTAAATAGGAAATTATATATGAAAGTGCTTTGTCAGAATGAGCTATTCACAATTAAGACATTTTTCACAACAACTTTCCTTATTTTTTATTAATGGATAATACTATAAACATTTTGCATGGCTAAAATCTATATGTAAAGTACCTAAAACAATAGAAGTCATATTGGTAAGCACTTAATGAATGTAATATATTACTATCATTTAATACATTAATGGTATTTTTGATAACAATTATACTTTTCAAAGATATTTAACTCTGAAGTATTCTATGTTACAAAAAAGATAGTACAAGTTCACAATTCCAATATTGAAGGGAAGTAAGGTAGAAATAAAAGAAATATAATTATATAAAATAACGTTATTAGGATTAAAATTTACTTTAGGCAACTATCTTACACATACTCCAAATATTTTATTTCTCAGTTGGGTGAAATAGACAAAAATGTTATTGTGGGATGTTCTTAGAACCTCAGGGCATTCCTTGTTCTCCTGACGGGATAAAATCAGGCTAATTAGAACCCCACAGACAGCTTTTGAAGAGAAAATAGGATTCAAAAGAAGTAAATATGGTAATGTTTTTATATGAATCCCAGATGTGATTAGCACAAGCTTTCTTTACTTTTTCCTTTAAGTCACAGCCCCACTGGCAGTGACTTTAGGTAAGGGAATCTGTACTAGATCACACAATATCAGAACTAGATGTATGAGCAGGGAGAATTTTGGCCTGGCCTCTGAGATTTGTTCAAGCAGATTGGTTTGGAGAGAGCGACAGTTGCTGACATGGTAGTTATAAACATGGCAGACAGTCAGGGAGGCAGTATGGATGCTAATAAAGAAAATCAGGTTTGGAATCTTGTAAAAATTAACAAACTAAATTATAATCCTACTACTTTTCATGTGAGCCATTGTGAATAATATTTATTCACTTCTAAAATGGGGTCGTTAGTAGACCTGAGTACCTTACTGGCTCACAGCAAAGAACAATGGGATAAAAGAGAGCTTTGTAAACTAGAAAGGGCCTGATACATCAGGAGACAAAGAAGGATTATGTGATAGCTAAAACCACCTGGACAAAGATGCTGCCTGGCAGCAAACGGACTTTGTAGAACACCTAGTTTAGGAGGGTTTTATAAATATAGAACTGTGTGTAAAATGTAGAAGATAGTTTCAGGGAAAGAAAGATAAATAGAACTGGTTATTTTACTCTAAGTTCTGGGGCAAAAATCAATGTCCTTTTCAATGTGACCTATTCTAAATGTCTCCTGATCTGATTATCCAGTGAAATGCTGATATCGATGTGCCTTTGTAATTTATTTAGTGCTAAAAATAAAAATGCCCATTGTCCTCATCGATGATGAAAATAAGCCTTTAGTACAAAACAAAGAGCCACAAGTCCTTTACTGTTGAGTTTACCTCTTGATTGTGAACAGATTCCCTTTCAGTGGTATTGAAATGGAGTTGAACAGATTTTTACTTATCTTAGAAAGGTATGCAAAGTAATTGTGGGGAATCAGTAGATTGGTTAAATGAGGCCAGAAAGGAAGTTTCTAATTGAAAAGAATACAAAATTATATTCATGTGTAAAGATAAATATTAATATGTAGATGATACAGGATACTCTAATACTATAATTGTGATGCATAAACCATGTTTAATTCTGGTATAGAAGTGAAACACAGAAGTTAAAAAATAACTATAACTATAAATATATGTTAATGGTACAAAATACAAAAAGGTGCAATTTGTGATGGCAAATTCATAAAGTGTTGGGGGAGGAGAGAAGTAAAAGTGTAGAGATTTTATATGTAATTAAAGTTACATTATCAGCTTAAAATACATTATTATAACTGTAAGGTGCTTTATGTAAGCCCCATGGTAACTACAAAGAAAATACCTACAGAAGATGTAAAAAAGAAAATGAGAAAGGAATCATAGCATGCCACTACAAAAGAAAATAGGCTGGATGCAGTGGTTCACGCTTGTAATCCTGCCGTTTTGGGAGGCTGAGGTAGGAGGATCGCCTGAGCCCAGGAGTTTGACACCAGCCTGGACAACATGGTAAGCGCTGGTCTCTACAAAAATTAAAATAGTGATCAATGAAACATAAAGGAAGACAGCAAGAAAATAAAAGAGGGTCAAAAGAACTACAAGGCTGACAGGAAAATATGAACAAGATGGCAATAATTAGTCTTTCCCTGTCGATAACTACTGTATTTTTCTTTGTTTTGGGGTTTTTTGGAGGGGGTTGTTTTGTTTTTTGAGGCAGGGTCTCACTCTGTCACCCAGGCCGGAATACAATGGTGTGATGTTGGTTCACTGCAACCACCATGAAGATTGTGCACTAGAATCTACCTGCAAACAAATAATATTAGAACTTTATCTTTTACCACACAGAAAAATAAACTCAATATGGACTAAATATTTAAACATAAGACCTGAAACTATAAAACTCATAGAAGAAAACAGAGAGGAACCTTCATTACATTGGTCTTGGCAATATTTTCATGGATACAAAACCAAAAGCACTGACAACAAAAGCAAAAATAGGAAAGTGGCACTACAACAAACTAAAAGCCTTTGTGCAGGAAAGGAAACAATCAATAGTTGAAAAGGCACCTTACAGAATAGGAAAATATTTGCAAACCATGTATCTGATAAGGACTTAAGATCCAAAATATATAAATAACTTCTTATAATTCAATAGCAAAGAGGTGAATCCTCTATTAAAAATGGATGAAGCAACTGAACAGATATTTCTACAAAGAGAGCATATAAATGGCCAACAGTTATGTGAAAAGATGCCTAATATCCTAATCATCAGGGAAATACAAATCAAAACCACAATAAGACATCACCTCACACTTTTTAGGATAGCCATTACAAAAAGAAAAAAGAAAAGAACAAATTTTTGCTGTCTTGGAAAAATTGAAACCCTTGCATGCTGTTGGTAGAATGTGTAACAGTGCAGCTGTTCTGGAAAACAATAGAAAGCTTCCTCAAAAAATTAAATGTAACTGCCATATGATCCAGAAATCCCACTTCTGGGTATTTATCCAAAACAATTAAAAATAGTATCTTAAAGAGATATCTGACACTCGTATTCATTGCAGCGTTATTCACAATGGCCAAAATGTGGAAACAACCCAACTGTTCACTGAAGAATGAATGGATTAAACAAAATGTGGTGTCTATATGTACCATGGAATATCATTAAGCCTTAAAAAGGAAAATTCTGTTCTATGCTACAACATGAATGAATTTTGAAGACACTATGCTAAGTGAAGTAAGCCAGTCATGAAAGAATAAATACTGACTTATTCTACTTACATAAGGTATCCAAAGTAGTCAAATTCATCATACCAGAGAGTAGAACGGTGATTGCCATGGGCTGAAGCAAGCGGGAAATGGGGAGTTGCTTTTCAGCAGGCATTAAAATTTCAATCATGCAAGATGAAGTTCTAGAGATCTCCTGTACCACACTGTACCTCTAGTTAGTTAACAACACTGTACTGTCCACTTAACACTTGTTAAAAGGGTAAATTTCATGTTATATTTTTTTCCATAATAGTTTTAAAAAAAGATTGATGGTGCTCTCTTTCCCACTGTTACCTTCTAAGACAGTATCTCTTTCTTTCCAGTGTCTCATTACTGTTTTGTCATACTTCACTTCATAATTGTTGATTGAGTACTCTGAGTATATTGTATCTGTATCTCTTATGTTACCTAGTATAGTGCTTTGAGCACAGAAGACACTCAACGAATACTTGTTGAATAAATTCATTTATGCATTAGTAAGGAACAATTCTATTAAGACTTTCCAAATGTTACAGATTACATAATTTGTGGTATTCACTTAAAAGACTGATTTCTGCAACTGTGGAAAGCTGTTCACTAGGAATTAAAAGAAGATAGTATGATTACTGATAAAAAAAATAGTTGAGAAAAACTTAATGAAAGATGTTGGTCTTCATTCATACATACATCAGACATGTTGAGGAACTACTAGGCACCATGAAGATGAAGATGAAGATAGGCTCACAGTCTAATGAGTAGCCAGACATATAAAATGAAATAAGTGCAAAAAGAAGTCAATATAAATATTCATAGTTACAGCAAGATTAGAGGAACTAAAATTATCAATACCTTAGGAGGTTGCCTAAAGCTTTATATCTAAAATGAATTTTTAATAAACTATATATATATACTCATGGGGTTAGAGAAGGGCCTTCTGGACAGAAGAAACAATGTGTACAAAGATGAGAAAACATGAAAAAGCCTGGCTAATTAGGGAATTTGTAAAATCTTCAAAAGATGTGGAGTATAGAATATAAGTAGGAAAGTATCAGAGAGCATGCAGTGGTCAGATGGTGAAGGACTTTAAGGTCCAAATAAGCAATTTAGGAGAAACAGATGCACAAAGACTCATGTCAGAGCTACCCCCCCTTCCTTTCTAATCCCAACTAAATCCAAGACTAACAATAACCACCACTACCACAGCAACAAATCCTGCTAATATTATATACAGCTATGTGCTGCATAATGACAGGCAACGTATGGGATGGTAGTCCCATAAGATTAAAGTAGAGCTAAAAATTACTATCTTCTACTATGAAGTCACAGCCATCATAGTGTCATAGAGCAAGACATTACTTAGACGTTTGTGCTGATAATGCCGGTGTAAACAAACCTACTATACTGCTAATTGTATAAAAGTATAGCACATATAATCATGTATGGTACGTAATACTTGATAATGACAATAAGTGACTACATTACTGGTTTATGTATTTGCTATACTTTTTACTGTTATTTTGTAGTGTACTCCTTCTACTTATTTTTTTAAGTTAAAAACAGCCTCAGACAGGTCCTTCAGGAGGTATTGCAGAAGAAGACATTGTTATCATAGCAGATGACAGCCCCATGCGTGTTATTGCCCCTGAAGACCTTCTGTGGGACAAGATGTGGAGGTAGAAGACAGTGATACTGATAATCCTGACCCTGTATGCTTAAGCTACTGTGTGTGTTTGTGTCTCAGTTTTTAATTAAAAAGTCTAAAAAGAAAAAAGAATAAAATGCTAAAAAATAGAAAAAGCTTATAGAATAAGGATATAATGAAAGAAAATATTTTTGTACAACTGTAGAATGTGTTGTGTTTTAAGCTAAGTATTATTATAAAAGAGTCAAAAACTTTTGTCTTTTGTACCTTATATTTACTGCAACTTTTCTATGTTTAGATACACAAATACTTCCCATTGTGTTACAACTGGCTACAATGTTCAATACAGTAACATGCTGTACAGATTTGTAGCCTAGGAGCAATAGGTTGTATCATACAGGTTTATGAAATACACTTTATGATGTTCACACAATGGTGAAATCAACACATTTCTTGGAATGTATCCCTGTGGTTAAGGGATGCATGACTGAACATTGTGTAGGTCAATGTATGTGAAAATTATACTCATTTGTTCAGTTCTAGAACATGTATTTGATTCTCCCAAACAGAAATAATCTCTCCTCTCTTTGTGTGTGTCCTAACACTTTTTTACATTTGACTTTTTACTCTACATATGGATGAATTGTACTATGTAATCTACTACCTTTTTTAGCCCTTTGTTTATCTCTGTATCTACAGTGAAGGCTGGGTTAATTGAATGACATAGACTAGAATTGAAGTAACGCATTTTTTTCTCATAAATTCTACAATCCTTAATGTATAAATGTGGTCATAGAAAAGATACCTTTCTCACTATGGTTAACCTACATTAAAAAAAATAAGAAGAAGAAGGAGCACCGTGTTTAGTTACTGACACCTAATCCTTTGTTTTTCTTAGACTTAGGTCAGCAGAAATACAAAGCCTGGCAAGATGGCCTGTATTTCCAGCTTTTGTGACCCTTGTTTATTCATCAAACTATTGTGAACTTTGGCCCAATCATGTTCTTTTGCAGCCTGTATATTTGTTTATCATTCACATACATAGAAGAGATACCACCTATTGCAAAGAATTTGTTTACAGAAATTGTAGAACATGAAAGGAGGCTGGTTGGTCAATATACATATTTTGTGTTTCCCTATAGAATGACCAATTGATTTGTTTCAGGATAATCTCAGCTCTAACTGCTAATCCAGAAAGGAAGTGCCTAATCTTTACAGAACTACTGGAGTAAAAAGGTATGTTTTTCTTTGCTTATCACAGGTTTAATTATAGGATAAACCACCAAAGTGTGTACCAAAGCAACCAAAGGACTGAGTGTGAAAAAGAACAATTCTAAGAGTTCAAATGCTAAGAGAATGCAATACTATGTAAAATAAGCCACAAGTCAGGCTTCAGACAGAATGTGGACATCAGGAAAAATGGGTAAAATAGTTACCTTTGTATACTAGAATCTCTATTTCCCTATTTGTAACTACTACAATCTGCACTCCCTATTAGAAATACTTATGTTAATTTACCCTGCTCTAGTTAAAAGCCATTTTAAGATTCTTTGAGTGCTGAATTCAAAAGGATATACATTCTATCACTGAAAAATCTACATAGCTAAGGTTGCTCCATTTCATAGTCAGAAATTTGTGGCAAGCTCTTGATCATCATGCCTGTCATTTTTGGGTCATTATCTGATTAGGTATACAAAAATAATAATTTAGTTTCCTAGAGTAATTAATATGACTTTTTAAAGTATCCATAACCAAAAATATGTCTTAAACTCTGGAAAAATTTGATCAACAATTAAAGCCAGTGTCATCATTCTTGATTTCTTGATGCACTTGAGAAGGCACCAAGTTGAATTTGAGGACCACTTACCTGTGTGATTCAGAGAAGCGGCACTACCATGGGAGAGGGGGATGTTTCAATAAAGAGTTTTAGATTTCACAACTGCAAAGGGTTTAAAAGGATAGTCTTTCTTAAATCTCTGAAACTTGTCTATTTGTCTGTGATAAATTATATGAATATATCTAAGTGGATATCTTTTGAAAAATAATATGCTTCTATCACCCTTTTGCTGCCAGGAAACTCAATGTAATTTATACTTTAATAGTGTCTGCTTTACATCAAACTAAAGGTAAAGTTAACTCTCCCCTTTTCAGTGTTTTCCAAAAATATATATATATACACACACACATATATATATTTCTGATGGCTTTTTAAAAGTTCCTTATTTTATATATATATAGAGTAATTATAGAATAAGGTGATTTGAAGAAATAAACAATGTATGTATTACCAAGCAAAAGAATCAAAAATACTGAATTATAATTCATTGCTTTAAAATATTCTTGTTTAACCACCTAAAGATGTAATTGTGTAATTTATTACATAAATATTTTGAAGGATTTGAGATTCCTTTCTCTTTCATTTTACATTTTTTTCTGTTTATATGAGAAATCGCTTAGTTATACATTTTTTTCCACAGAGGACTTAATTCCCTTCTAATGATTTTTCTGTTGAAACAACTTTTAGAAACAAATGATAACAGCAGGGATGTAAATGAGGCTAGGAGTTGAAACTAAGTGAGTGCAAAGAATCAATGACTCTCGGTTTTGTAGCTTAAAAGGCTAACGGAAATTGATGCCACCCAACTAAGATACAGACTACAGAAGTGACAATAAGTTTGAAGAGAAATATAATGAGCTCTCATTTCTACCACACATCTGTGAATATTAAAAAGGAACTCTGACACTTTTATTCATTTTTGTAATGTTGCCATTACTTCCTTTCCTATTAATAGATCAACAATAGATCATTG
This sequence comes from Theropithecus gelada, assembly GCF_003255815.1. Lineage (NCBI taxonomy): Eukaryota > Metazoa > Chordata > Mammalia > Primates > Cercopithecidae > Theropithecus > Theropithecus gelada. The sequence continues at coordinate 68,756,976 of NC_037683.1, read as the reverse complement.
TTGATGCCATGTATTTAAAGCAAGCTTAAAAAAAGAACAGAGAGAAAATATGTGTCTGTGTTAATTCACTGAACCCTACCATAAATGTACCTCCTCCGAACTCTAGATGGAAGACACATTTCAAGGGTTAGGTTTCCAATGCTAATGTAGAAAAACAGACCTCAGTTTAGGGGAAGCACATAACACTTTATAATACAGATCATCCCCTCCGGTTGAAATGTAAAGTATAATGTAACATATCTCATAGCCAGAGAATAAACAGGCTTGGGTTACCAGTGCATTATTTGGCTGCCCTCATCAGAAACATAAACCGTCTCCACAAGTTTAAGATAAAACAGGAGAGGCCTGATCATTTGACTTAAACAAAACTATCGTTAAGTATAACTGCTATCTTCCTTCCTTACATGGCTCACAACTCCTTGTCAAGCCCAGCTGGAAACTGTATCTAAAAGGATTACATTTGAGTTTTCTGAGGCTGCCCTTGTCTCTTACACACACTCACTAATCGGACCATCTTGTTTTTATTGAAGCGATGTGATAAAAAATCACATAAAATCTGTAAACGGCAACTAGGCATGGAGAAATTCTGCCAGGAGCAGTACCACCCTGAGACAAGTCCTGAAAGGTAATAACACTATGGTATTTGGCTGCCTGTTGATAATATTTCATGGAAGTTTCCACAACCAAGAAGAAATAGATAAATCCAAAGGATTTTTGCAGTCTTTTATTTACATTTTTCCCCCATATGAAAATACAAAGGAAAAGGCACATAATGCAGTCCTTTAAAAAACCCTTGGAGATTCTTTTTACCAGGATAGCCAAATACACGTGAGTATTAAAAATTAACTTTGAACTTTTATTCTTTATTGTAATATTGCCATTACTTATTTTCTTCCCCATTAATATTTTATACCCCACCCATTCTGTGAACCAACCCAGAAAAAAAAATCTACTCTAGGCAAACCACATGTGCTTATCTAACAATACAAGCAAAGATAAAAGATTCAGGCAAAACTCCCAGTAAAATATGAAACTGTTAAAAATCACAAAACTTGTGAAAGTTTTGTGTGTATGTGTGTGTATGTGTATGTGTATTAACAAAATACGTCTGCTTTAAAAATTTATCAGGGATTCACAGTAAACACTCACAATTCCAAGAAAAGAAGCATTCCCATTTGTATTGCTTAATGAAGACAAAAATGTATTTTTTATTTCAGAAACCTATATGTAGATCAACTATAGTTAATTATTTGTAAGATTAAAAGAAAATAGGTTATTTAGTTTTTGTTATAGCGATAATTGTTTCAAATGTTTCTTATCTAATTAATTAATTATTGAGCATCTGTTATATTTCAGGCCTGTATTAAAAAAATAAGTGTAAAAGTGTATTTATGAACATATATAATGATTATAAGTGTAAATGTATATTATTATAATTAAAATGTAAAAAAAAAATGAAACAGAAGCTTTAAAAACAAACATTCCAAAAATAATGTCCTGCTTCACCTACAACTTTTAATATCTAAGATTCACAGACCAAATATGATTTTCAGAGGAAAGTTTTTCTTTATGCAGTGAAGCTAAGAAAGGAAGTTGAAGAATTCTGTTAAAAGTGACTCAGATAATTAGAATGTACTTCATCTGTCGTCTTTCCAAATTTTTGATGTGAAAAAATCTCAAAACAAAAACAAGGCAAATACTATTGACTTGGCCTGTTTCTCTCTATATAGACTGGGTCTGGTGCTACTCTGACACACACAAAAAATCCATTTTAATTACTTCTATGAACTGGATTCCTCACTGGAGCACAACAGTGCTTATGACGAGTTGAACAGTTCCATTTCTCCAAATCTCCACTCTGGTTCTTTAATTTGGAGCTTTGCACAGCCTCTTATGGTATCACCAGCTGCAGTCAAGAAGGGGCTATTTGGAGGTCAACATGGAAAAGAGATCGCAGCTTGAGTGGGAATTTGTGGAGTTTTACACAATATCAACCCACCCTTTCCCTGTGGAATAGGAATTGTTGGCAAAGTAAACATTCTTTCATAGTCAGAATAATCTCAGCTTTCTTCTTGGAAAGTATACAAAAAAGAAAAGGAACATTCTAGCATGCAACCATGAGGAATGTGTATTAGGATCTGGTTCAGAGGAATCAAAGCCTGTGTCTTGAATCAGTATTACTGAATGCCTTCCTACATCTGTATAAACTAGTACTTAGAAAACCCTATTCTTCATTTTTGTCTAGCAATATTTGAAAGCCTATGACATTCTCTGCACTATATTAAATAGCCAGTGAAAAGCAAGGATGAATGGAATGTTCCAAAGTTATCCAGCATATTCATCCTAAGAAAATAAACAGTTTAAATAATTCAAGAAAAGAAACATTCCATTACCGCTCTTCTTTCTCATTAACAAGTTTATTTTGACTGCATTATTCTAACACCTATTGTATCAGGGTCAGAATGTATGAAAATATACTGTACTGAGTGATATTTTTACTGTAAATAATAAAATGTAATATAAAGTTTGTTTTCCTGTATTGGGAAACTCATTTTGGGAGTTATTTTAATGAATGATGTACTCTTACATCCTCTTACTTTAGAAACCAAACAACCTCAAAAGTTATGCCAATATGCTTGTTTCAAAATACAAAAAAAAAAAAACTTTGTTAAGCTACGTTTGTTTTAAAAATTTTTTTTTAAAAAGTTGTGCCAAGTAAGGCTGATAAATAGTGCTGAGGAATTCTGAGGATTCAGAAATCCTTAAATGGTTTGAGCACTTGCCTATTACAATTACTTTCATCTCTCTAAATTGCTACCTATCATTCAAGCAAGTCTAGAAGGAATTTACATAAAATTTTCCTGGGATGATCATTTCTTATTTGTATGCTATAAGTTGCAGGATACGACAAGATTTTGGCATTGAGATATATGTGTCATAGCTGAGTTTTGTATTCCATAACGATAATTTTCACTGCATACAAATGAAGCTAAATTGTGCATTTTGCATTAGTTGCACAGAAAACTCATCCCTTTAAAAATGTAGGAGTTGTTGACTGTAGTTTTCCTCAGGAATGGGAATATTGTGATGAAAACAAGGATCAGATACCCTAAGCTCATCACTGAAAGGTATCTGGTTTGCTCTGCAGTGCATCACCCATAGGTCAAGAGAAAAGAGATTTTCCTCACCCGTGTCTACTTTTTCCTTTCTTCTCTGACAATATCTTTTTCACCATCTCACCTAATGCAACACAGCACTGACAGATATTCCAGGACACTCGGCCTGCACGGGGAAAGTATTAAGATATCTATATAATTAAGAAATATCATAAAGTATGTATTATACTACTAATTTCCTCATCTTTTCCCTTCTCACACCCATAGTTCACCCAGCCCACGTCCTTCTAAATGCAATTCAATACTTTGCTGTTTAAAACTTTCCTATGACAACACATTAACTATGAGACACATACAAATCTATTGCAGAGCAAACAAACCCAACCATTACCTGGTTGCCACTCATCTTCTCTTTCACTTTATAATCCAGAAATGCCAAATTACTATAGTTCTCTAAGGCAACCATGATGAATTATGCACACTGTTGTCCAAAATAATTCCTCTGCTTGCAATCTTACAGACCTTGACTTTGTTGACTCATACTTAAGACTTAGTTCATACTTGTATCTTCCAGAAAGCTACCTATAACCCCTGAACTCCTGAGTCTTCACCGTAGACCCCTCATGTTGATCCCATAGCACCCTCTGCTGTCTTCCATTAGAGGATGTATCATAGTACTTTTTTCCATCTTTCCTTCTTAGAGGAATGGAACTGTGAACTCCTCAATGTCAAGGACAAATGTATTGACCAGTATTTTATTCATCTCTCTACTGTACTCCTCTTTCCAACTTTAGGATGGGGACAGGTGGACAGAGAGAGACAGAGTAAAGCAGAGACAATGATACCAGAAATATCGAGAGAGGCAACAGTGACTAAGGGAACTCTAGAGCAGAACTACTTGCTTAAAATAAGTCCCATTACCTACGATTGTGTGGGTGTGTCTCTGTTGCTTGCAATTAGAAAGAATAGAATGAACATAACCCTCAATAAATGTTAATGGGCTGGTCTGATGTGGGTTATCAGAGCAAATTAACATTAGTGTCACCGAAGTCAGTATACAACCCCATCACTAATAAATTTGATTGGTTTAAAAGAAATTAAAATAAATAAATAAATGTTCATGGAATAGCTTTCTGCTAAGCAACAAATACACTTTCTACTTCTATCACATGCTCTGTTTCTTCATTCTGATCATTTTTTCCCCATCTGGAATGTCTGTTCCAATTATCTATGCCCATTCAGACCGAACTCTTTAAGCCTAAGTAAAATCCTATTGTCTCTAGGAATCCTTCTCCAATTACTTCAGGAAACATTATTTTTATCATGTCTGAAACCCTAGAACACTGACTCTTACTCACCATTCATAAATATTTTAGGGCTTTCTTTCCTTCATGTTTATTTAATCTCAAAAAGTGCTGTCTGATTAAACATATTGATAATTGTGTTGTGGCTGATTCCCATATTTGGTATTGACGATAAATGAAATTAATGGTTAATTGAATGTTCTTCTCTTTTTCCTGATTTTCCTTTCAGTTAGAATATTTGTAGACCTATAACTTTAAAAGTTCAGATGTTTAACTTTGAATGTATTTAGACTTTTGTTTACTCTTCCATGTGCTATTATGAAAAACTGGTATTTTTAATTTCTGTTCAATTTGCCACAACTTCTCTAGGTGACCTTGGTAAAAAATATTTTTTTGGATTTTAGTTTTCTCCCTGTAAAATGAAGCAATAGATGGCAGAGTAATATTTCCAAATGTCAATTTTCAATGTGTGTAAACCCATAATTTCTTGCTTTATTTGGTATTAAAGAGTAGTAGTAAATGATTAAATCGTGTGGTCATTGAACCTGAAGGTCATTGAACACATGTGGCAAATATGAGTGTCAGTCTACACCTCAAATGCACAAGAAATATGTTTATTTTCTTTAATTGTGTATAATTAAACAATTTTTATTTTGTGCCTCATTCTCTCTGGATGGCAGTAACCTACTCCTAGTCAATTTGGGGATTCCTTCCTTATTTTTTCCAAGATGTCCCCTGTGGTCTGGAGTTTATAGAATGCCCGAGCAACAAGAGTAGCTGGGATCAAGTGCTCAGTAATAGTTATCCACAGTGGTATTTGCTGAAGCACCAGTCTTAGTCCATGTTATGTTGTTATAAAGGAATACCCGCACCTGGGTAATTTATAAAGACACAAATCTTTATCTGGCCCATGATTCTGATAGTTGGGAAGTCCAAGATTGAATATCTGCCTCTGGTGAGGGCCTCAGGCTGCTTCCATGAATGAAGGAACAGGAAGGTGAACCAGCATGTGTGGAGATCACATGGCAGGAGAAAAGGAAAGAGAGAGGGGGAGGGTCTTTTCAACAACCAGTTCTCCCAAGAACTAATAGACCGAACATCCCAAGGAAGAGCTTTAATCTATTCATGAAGAATCACCTCCCCAACCCAAACACCTCTCATGAGGCCCCACCCACAACATTGGGGGTCAAATTTCAACATGATGATTTGGAGAAGACAAACATCTAAACCACAGTAGTACCCAATGCTGCTACACTGGTCACCACAGGTTTTCTAAGTCATTCATTCCTCAGTCCTGTCTGTAACACACCTTAAAGGCCAGGACCTTTCTCCATATGTCAAAACAGAAATCATTCTGCTGTTCCCATAAATGCTCTGGATGCCAAGAAACTCTACAAATCTATCTAAAGATCCATCTGTCTAAGCACACACATAACCAATTTTTTACTAGGTTTCCACCTCTTCACTGCAGCACTCTCCCTAGGGAAGATGTAGCTCATTTCCTTTCCTCCAAATCTACCAACACCATTGTCTCTGCTCCTGTAAGTATCATCACTCCTCCTATTAAATGTGTGAACTCTTCTTGCTCCTATCTAAAGCCATCCCCCAAGTTTGCAGTAGAACAAGAATATAATATTTGATTCTATACCAACTCTCTCTTGCATCATCTATGATGCCCTCTTGAACTGATCTTTCCCATCAGCATAAAAATATGCTATAATTCTTCCATTTTCATATATACACAATCTTCCCTAATCCCATCTAACCCACCAAGCAATGACCTTTTATTTCATACTTCTTTTTATGGGTATAACTACAATGATTTATCTACATTACTATCTCCGTTTTCCCCTCTTACTTTCTTTTCTAACTCCCCTTAATCAGGGCTTTTCCATCATGTTCATTCAAAACAGCTTCTGTCATAGTCTCCAATAACTTTCATTCCAGCAAATCCAGTGGCCAGCTTTCAATCATCTAATTAGACTTCTCATCAGCATTTAAGGGGTGACAGAGTGAAGCAAGATGGCAGAACAAGAAGCCTACAATATTCACACCCACTACAGGAACACCGAATTTTAACAACTAACGTTGTACAGACACTCACCATCACGAGAACCAAAAATCAGGTGAGTAATCACAGCACCTGGTCTTAACTTCATACTCCTGAAGCAGGCATTGAAGAGGGTTGGAGAGACAGTCTTGAATTACTAAAGTCACCCCTCCACCATCCCCAGCATAGGCTATGTACATAGAGAGTCTGTGCATTTGGGAAAGGGAGAACACAATGACTGGGGGACTTTCCACTGAACTCAGTACGGTTCTGTTACAGCAGAGAGCAAAGCCTTGCTGGACTCATCCAATGTCCACACACAAAGGAAGCATTGGAACCAGACCTAGCCAGAGGGGAATTGCCCATCCCAGTGACCAGAACTTAAGTTTCTTGGTAAGCCTCAGGAGGCTCCGTTAGCCAAAGTGCTCTGGGGTTCTAGGTAGTCTTGAAAAGAAGTCTAGGACACAAGGACTGCAATTCCTAGGCAACTCCTAGTGTTGGGTGGGGCTCAGAGGCAGAGGAATAGAGTGTCGTGTGACCTAGGAAGACAATATCTGGGGTAGCTAAGGAAGTGCTTGCTCCACGCCTCCCCCAAACCAAGGCAGTACAGCATGCAGCAACAAAAATGTCTCCTTCCTTCTGTGTAAGAAAAGAAGAGTGGAAATGACTTTGTCTTGCATCTTGGATACCAGCTCAGCCATGGTAGAATAGGGTACCAGGCAGAGTCATGTGGCCCTGACTCCAGACACTAGCTGATGGACCACATTTATAGGCCTACACTGGGCCAAAAGGGAAGCTGCTGCGTTGAGGGGAAGGACTCAGTCCTAGCAGGATTTATCACCTGATAACCAAAGAGCCCTTGGACCCTAAGTAACCAGCAATGATACCCAAATAGTACACCATGGGCCTTGGGCTCTGAGACATGTTCACTATAGGTGTAACCCAGCACATTCCCAGCTGCAATGGGTACAGTGAAACATTCCTTCTATTTGAGAGAAGCAGAGGGAAAGGTAAAGGGGACTTTGTCTTGCACCTTAGGTGTCAACTCAGCCACGCTGAGTAGAGCAACAAGCAGTCGCTTGGGGTCCCCAAGTCCAGACCTAGGCTCTTGGACAACATTTCTGAACCTACCCTTGGCCAGAGGAGAGCCCACTTCCCTGAAGAGTGAGTCCCATATTTGGCAGCATTCACCACAAGCTGACTGAAAAGCCCTTAGACTTTAAGTGAACATCAGCAGTGGCTTAGTAGAATCTCCCATGGGCCAGTGCAGGGGTGGTCACAGGGAGAGGTTTCTCTGCCTGTGAATAGAGGAGGAAAGAGCAGGAAGGAATTTGTATTGTGGTTTCAGTGCCAGCTTAGCAGAAGTAGAATATAACATCACATAAATTTCTCAGGTTTTTTTACTCCAATCCCTGGCTCTTAGAAAGCATCTCTAGATGTGGCCAGCACTTGGGGAAACTCACTGCCCTGAAACCCTAGGGCCTTGAGTGAACACAGGTGGTAGACAGATCACGTTTAAAGTGGGTCTTGGGCAAGACCCAGTACTGTGTTGGCTTCAGATATGATTCAGTGCAATCCCAGTGGTTGTGGCCACAACGGTGCTTGCATCACCATGCTCCCAGTTCCAGGTGGCTCAACACAGAAAGATAGACTCTGTTTGGGAGCAAGTGAGGGAAAAGAACAAGAGTCTCTGCCTGGTAATCCAGAGAGTTCTTCCAGATTCTATTCAAGACCACAAAGGTGCTACCTTTATAATTCTGCAAAAACCACCATGTTATTGGGGTGGGGCTCAAGTCCTTTTGAATACCTGGAAAGCCTTCTCAAGAAAGACAGACACAAATAAGCACAGACTGTGACGACTACAATAAATACCATCTCTTCAAGACCCAGACACTGATGAACACCTGCAAGTATTAAGATCATCCACAAAAACATGACCTCACCAAACAAACTAAATAAGGCATCAGGGACTAATCCTAGAGAAACAGATACACGTCCTTTCAGACAGACAATTCAAAATAGCTTTTTTGAGGAAACTCAAAGAAATTCAAGACAACACTGAGAAGGAATTCAGAATTTTATCAGATAAATTTAGCAAAGAGAAGGAATTAATTAAAAAGAATCAAGCAGAAATTCTAGAGTTGAAAATGCAATTGCATCCTGAATAAGGCATCAGAGGCTCTTAATAGCAGAATTGATCAAGTGCAAGAAAGAATTAGTAATCTTAAAGACAGGGTATTTGAAAATACACAGAGGAGACAAAAAAAAAAGAATAAATAAGGATGAAGCTTGCTTATAAGATCTAGAAAATACCATCAAAGGAGTAAATACAAGAGTTATTTGCCATAAAGAAGAGACAGAGAAAGAGATATGGATAGAAAGTTTATTCAAAGGGATAATAACAGAAATTCCCAAACCAAAAAAGATATCAACATTCAAGTACAAGAAGGTTATAGAACAACAAGCAGATTTAACCCAAAGAAGACTACCTCAAGGCATTTAATAATCCTACTCCGAAAGGTCATGGATAAAAAAATGATTTTAAAAGTAGAAAGAGAAAAGAAACATAATATACACTGGAGCTCCAATACATCTGGGATCGGACTTTTCAGTGGAAACCTTACAGGCCAGAAGAGAGTGCAATGACATATTTAAAGTGCTAAGGGAAAGAACTTTTACCCTACAAGAGTATAACCAACAAATATTTCCTTCAAATATACATGAGAAATAAAGACCTTACCAGACAAACAAAAGCTGAGGGATATCATCAACATCAGACCTGTCCTAGAAGGAATGCTTAAAGAAAGTTCATCTATCTGAAAAAAAGGAATGTTAATGAGCAAGGAGAAGTCACCTGAAAGTACAAAACTCACTGCTAATAGTAAGCACACAGAAAAATCCAGAACAGTAAAAACTGTAATTGCGCTGTATAAACTACTCTTATTTTAAGTAGAAAGGCTAAATGATGGGCAGGGGGTGGTGGCACATGCCTGTAATTCCAGCACTTTAGGAGGCCTAGCCGGGTGGATCACGAGGCCAAAAGATTGAGACCATCCTGGCCAACATGGTGAAACCCCGTCTCTATGAAAAATACAAAAATTAGCTGGGCATGGTGGTGCATGCCTGTAGTCCCAGCTACTTGTGAGGTAGTAGGGGGTGCATGGGAGGTGACAATGGTTAATGCGTACCAAAAAAATACTTAGAAAGAATAAATAAGACCTGGTATTTGACAGAACAACAGGGAAACTACAGTCAATAATAATTTAATTTTAATTTTTATAATGTATCTGTAGATAAGCCTGGCCTCGATCTTCTTATTCCTGTATTTTTTTTCCATCTCCTAAGACACTGTAATCGACCTAGCTGATCAGGAAAGAAACCTTTTTGATTCCTATACTTTTCTTATAATCCACATCAAATCAGCAAGTTCTGTTTTCACTGCCTTCAAAATGTAGCCTCAGTCTGACCACATCTCAACATTTCCAACTTACCTCCTCTAGTCTAAGCCCCTATCAACTCACCTAAATGATTCCAGCCCCTTATTAACTGGTTTTCTGGCCTGAACATTTTTTTAAGTTGCTGCAATCTACTCTCTGTACAGCATCTAGAATAATCTATTTTTTATCTTTAATTTTTTTCTTTGCCTTTTTCAGATTTTGAAACAATCATAAAGTTACAGAAAAAAAATTAACTCTTCTAAATAAGCACAGTACAGCCACCAAATCAGAAAATTAACATGGATACATTACAACCATCTAACCCTTAGAATCCATTCAATAGTTTTGCCAATTGTCTGAAGGTTATTCAACAAACCTCCAGTTCAGAATGATTTCTTGCACTTACTTGCTATGTCTCAGTATTCTTCATCAGTCTCAATTAGTTTCTTAGCCTTTTCTTAGCTTTCACAACTTTGATATATTTGAAGATTACAGACCATTTAGCTTTTTATATTTTTATTCAATAAACTTCATTTTTAGAGCAGTTTAGTTTCACAGCACAATTAAGCAGAAAGTCCAGAAAGATCCTATATACTTGCTGTCCCAACAAATGCACAGACTCCCCAACTATTGATGTCCCCCACCAGAGAGGAACATGTTGTATGATTCCAACTACACGACACTCTGAAAAATGCAAAACTAAGGAGATGGTGAATACATCAGCAGTTTCCAGGAGTTAAGAGGGAGGGAGGTATAGAAAATAAAAAAATAAATAAATAAAAAAGGAGGGGGTAGGGTAGGGAGGAGGGGATAGATGAATAGGCTAAGCACAGGGGACTTTTAGGGCACTGAAACTATTATGATACAGTAAAGTATGTGTGATACTTCAGTCGTAGATACATGTCACTATATATTTGTCAAAATTCATAGAACATACAACACCAAGAGTTTATCCTCATGTAAACTATGGGCTTTGGGATATAATAATGTGTCGATGTAGGTTCATCAATTGTTAACAAATGTGCCTCTCTGGTAGCACACTGCATCCTTTCAGATTGCCTTCTTTTACTTAGTAATATACATTTCTGTTTCCTCTATATCTTTTCATGGCTTAATAGCACATTTCTTTCTAGTGATTAATAATCTTCTCTTGTCTAGATATGCCACAGTTTTATTTATCCATTCACCTACTTAAGGACATCTTGATTGCCTACAATTCTTGGAAATATGAGTAAAGCTGCATTTTTATAGGACTCCATTTTCTTTTCTTCCTTAGCACATAAATTATCATTTATTTTTAAACCTTTTTAGTAGTTGCCCTAGAGTTTGCAATTTACATTTATAACTAATCTAAGTCCCCTTTCAAACAACACTGTATCACCTCACAAGTAGTACAAGTAACTTATAATAGAAAAATCCTAATTCTTCCCTCCCACACTTTGTATCAGTTTGTGACTCATTTCACTTACATACAAGTATATATAATTAAATACATAATTGCAATTATTACTTTGAAGAAAACTGTTAGATCAACTGAGAACAAGAAAAATGAAAGTTTTTATTTCACCTTATTTTTCCTTCTCTGACTTTTTTTTTTGTTGTTGAGACAGAGTCTCACTCTGTCGCCTAGGCTGGAGTGCAGTGGCCAAATCTCAGCTCACTGCAAGCTCTGCCTCCCGGGTTTACGCCATTCTCCTGCCTCAGCCTTCCAAGTAGCTGGGACCACAGGCGCCCGCCACCTCGCCCGGCTAGTTTTTGTATTTTTTTTTTAGTAGAGACGGGGTTTCACTGTGTTAGTCAGAATGGTCTCGATCTCCTGACCTCGTGATCCGCCCGTCTCGGCCTCCCAAAATGCTGGGATTACAGGCTTGAGCCACCGCGCCCGGCCTCTTCCTTTCTTTATATAGATATGTAGACTTTCTGACCGATACCATTTTCCTTCTCTCTGAAGAACTTATTTTAAAATTTTTTGTAAGGCAGGTCTACTGGCAACAAATTCATTCAATTTTTGTTTGTTTAAAAAATCTTTATTGCTCCTTCACTTTTGAAGAATAATTTAACAGGGTAAAGAATTTCAGGTTGGCAGACGTTTTTTCTTCTCTCTCCAAACACTTTAAATATGTCTCCACTCTCCTCTTACATGGTGGTTCCTGAGAAGAAATTTTGTATAATTCTTTTTTTTCCCTTTAAACAAAGTCTCACTCTGTCACCCAGGCTGGAGTGCCGTGGTGTGACCTTGGCTCACTGCAACCTCTACTTCCCAGGCTCAAGCAATTCTTGTGCCTCAGCCTCCAGAGTCACTGGGATTACAGGCAGGTATCACCACACCTGGCTAATTTTTGTATTTTTAGTAGAGACAGGGTTTCGCCATGTTGGCCAGGCTGGTCTTGAACTCCTGGCCTCAAGTGATCCACCCACCTTGGCCTCCCAAAGTGCTGGGATTACAGGTGTGAAGCACCATGTCTAGACAATATAATTCTTATTTTTGATCTTCTATAGTTAAGGTGTCTTATTTCCCCTGGCTTCTTTCAATATTTTTTTATCTTTGATTTTTTGAAATATATGCCTATGTATAGTTTTTTATTTGTTTTTGTTTTGTTTTTTGCATTTATGTTGCTTGGTACTTAAGCTTCCAAAATCTGTGGTTTGCTATCTAACACTAATTTGAGGAAGTGCTCAGTCAAACATTGCTTCAAACATTGCTCCTCTTTCCTTCTCTCTTCTCTTACTGCTATTCATCTTATGTGTATGTTATTCCTTTTTGGGTTGTCCCACAGTTCTTGAATATTCTGTTCTATAGTTTTCAGTCTTTTTTCTTTTTTTTCATTTTGGAAATTTTTGTTTTCATATCCTCTACCTCATAGATATTTTTTCCACAGCCATGTCCATTGTATTAATAAGGCCATCAAAGGCATTCTCCATTTCTGTTACAGTGCTTTTTATCTTTAGCATTTCTTATTTATTTCCTTCTTAAAATGTTCATCTCTCTACTTACATTAACTATCTGTTCTTGCATGTTGTCTACCTTTTTCATTAAAGTCCTTAGCATATTAGTCATAATTTTTTAACTTCCTGGTTTAATAATTCCAACATTCCACTATATCTTGTTTTCTGGGTCTAATGATTGTACAGCCGATTCAAACTATGTTTTCTGTCTTTTAATATGCCTTGTAATTGTTGAAATGTGAACATGATGTATTGGGCAAAAGACATTGTGGTAAATAGGCCTTTAGTAATGTGGTAGTAAAGTATTCGGGGAGAGAAAGTGTTCCAAGCCCTATGATTAGATCCCAGTCATTTGGCAAGTCTGTGTCCCTAGACTATGAACTTCTTCAGTGCCTCGTAGTTGCTTCCTATTGCCAACACCCATGCCGTTACATGGGGTGGGATGGTTAGAGGGGGCTGGAGTTGGGTATTTTCCTTCCCCTAGGTAGGTTAGACTTCGACAAAATAGGTTAGGCTCTGGTAAAATATTTAGGCCCTGCCAAGATAGTTTATCCTGGGGGCAGGCCTTGTTAAGAACAGAGTAGTCTGGCATACTTCAAAATGATTCCTACGCCCCTCCCCTGAAAGAAGTAGGATTTTCCTCAAATGTTCACCAGGAGGCCATAGTAACGTTCCTGGAGGTAAAACTCACTAAAGTGTGAAGACCTCCCTATGACTGGTTCCCTTGGAGTTGTTTGCTTGTTTGTTTGTTTGAGACGGAGTCTGGTTCTGTCACCAAAGCTGGAATTTAGTGGTGCAATCTCTGCTCACTGCAACCCCCACCTCCCGGGTTCAAGTGATTCTCATGCCTCAGGCTCCCGAGAGGCTTGGATTACAGGCTTCTGCCACCACACCTGACTAATTTTCGTACTTTTAGTAGAGACGGGGTTTTGCCATATTGGCCAGAATGGTCCTGAACTCCTGACCTCAGGTGATCTGCCTGTCTCGGCCTCCGAAAGTGCTGGGATTACAGACGTGAGCTACTGCACCCGGCAACCTTTGGAGTTTTTGATTCTTAGGCTTGTCCACTTTGAGCCTCCAACAATTCATCAGGTTCATGTTCCCACCCTGCAGCAGTTTTTGCTTTTGAGTGTCTGCTCCAGTAAGTTGAAATCATACCATATCTGCCTGTCTGTCTCTCCAATATTGGAGGCAGCAGTTTTCCTTTTAGCCTCATTTATCTGATGATATCAGAAGAGTTGCTCATTTTTCAGTTTGTTCAGCTTTTTACTTGTGATCACTTATTTCTTGAAGTGTTTCATGAGTTTTGTTTGAGGTTTATTCGTGATTAGACTGAGATTATACATTTCTAATTACAATATCATAGAAGTGATGTTGTGTTCTTCTCAATGCATCCTATCCTACCATGTGGCAAACAATTTAAGTCTGTCCCTTTACCAACAATGTTCACTTTGATCATTTAATTAAGAAAATGTCTTCCAGACTTCTCCAGTGTAGTTACTCTTTTCCTCTTTGAAATTAATGGAAATTTGGTGGGAGGTATTTTTAAACTAGGCAAATACTCTATTTCTCATCAAATTTTCAATTTATCCATTTATTTATACATATACAAACTCATAGCTTCCTATTTTATTTATTGTGTAAGAAATAATCTCTTTATTTATTTTGATGTTCAAATTGTCCCCAGTTTGACCAACAAGAACTTATTAAAGCTAGCTTCGCTGTCCTGTTGACATTTTTTCATCACTCTTTGAACACTTCCTTGCTTTCATTTGTTATGAGTTCCTTACTCATCTTGTATTTTCCAAGCCCCAGGACTGAAATCAACTAATTCATTTTAGAGAAAAATTGTATTTAAAAAACAAGATTTGGGTACTAGGTGTGTGCATTGCTACTGGGGTATCATTACCCTCAGTTTCTCCTCAGTGGACAAAAGAAAGGGGAAATATTAAATAAATACATACAAACATTTACATTTCTATTTATACTTATATTTATTTCCATATCTATCTGTCTATATTGAAAACCACACTATAACACTAATGCCTCCAATTCCAATTTGACATCACAGAATTTCTTTCTTTTATTCCCTATTCTGTATTTGTAAATCCCCTCTCCAAAGGAAGAAAAATGATTATATTAATATATTTACTTATATTGTCAGTCCTCTGTGGGCAGCCAGTCTTCCATCTTTGTCACCACCTCACGCCCCACACGGATGCCCTCTTCACAATGTTCAGTCTCTGACTCCTCATTTCTGATTATCCTCCCATGCGGATGGCCTCTGCCCCCACCTGGAATCTGATATTCAATGCCAGTCTGCCCTCCAGCATGTACTTCTCAGGCTCTAACACCTATGCCAAGCCCCACCCCCACTCGTAGACCTTTACTTCATTTTACTCAGGCTTCATATAGCAGGACATCTTCATGTGCATACCCGCCTTACTGGCTCAGGCTCTGATACCCTACATCAGTTTTCTATCACTCCCCCTCCACCTTCCCCTGTGGACCCTCTCCTCATGGACCCTGCTTGGGTTCTGACTTATTCCCCACATGAGGCTGCCCACAGCCCCACATGAACATCCTCTTCATTCTTCTCAAGCTCTGACATGCCACACCAGCTGACATGGTTTGGCTCTGTGTCCCCAGCCAAATATCATCTTAAATTGTAATCCCCACATGTTGAGGGAGGGGCCTGGTGGGAAGTGATTGGATCATGGGGGTGGTGTCCCTCATGCTGTTCTTATAACAGTGAGGGAGTTCTCATAGAAGCGAATGGTTTTTAAAGTGTTTGGCGGTTTTCCCTTTGCTCTCTCACTCTCTCCTGCCACCATGTAAGAAGTGCCTTGCTTCGCCTTCACCTTCTGCCATGATTGTAAGTTTCCTGAGGCCTCCCCATTTAAGAAGAACCGTGAGTCAATTTAACCTTTTTCTTTATAAATAATCCAGTCTTTGGCAGTTTCTTTACAGCAGTGTGAAAACACATTAATACACCAGCCCGCAAGGATTCCCACAGAATGATCTTTAAAGCCTATTCCAGATCATGGCACTGCTTACAACTTTCTAATCTTAGGATAAAATCCTAAGTACATATCATGGCTTAAATATGTTACATCAACTGGCTTCTTCACTTGCTATCTCTCTGATCTTGTTTCTTATCATTCACTCCTTTTTTAAGCACCCAGTCCAACCATTCTTGTCTTCCTGTCATTCCTAAGACATGTCAACCTCCTATGCATATCAGAGCCTTTATTTATTTATTTTATTCTATCTGTACTGAAGTGTTTTGTGATCAGGTATTCCATGTATTTCTCATTCAAGATATTCTGGTCTCTATTCAAAGTTGCTTTTCAGAGAGGCCTTCCTAGATTATTGTATTTTATAATCCCCACACACAAGAGTTTCTATCCAACATTCTTTCCAACTTTTTCTGGAGAGCACTTGTCAGTACATAGATTGGCTTATTTATATTTTTAGTTATTTATAGGCCTTAGTCCTACACAGTCAGCAGAGAGAGTCTCTTTAGCTCAATACTGCATCCCCTAAATCCAGAAATGAAAAACACAAATTATTGGCATATTTAGTCATGAATAAATGTTTGTGAAATGAATATTAAAGCTAGCTGCAACAGAGCCTCATTACAAGGAAGGGATGGATGGATAGATGAATAGATATATGATAAGTGAGTAATGGTGATCCTTCTTTGACATCTGGGACTTCATTGATTACAAAAGCTTAACATCTTGACTTGGCTAACAAGGGGTCAGCCTCTCACCTCTCACTTTGTCCTTACTCTGTATCCCTCCCAGATAATGTTCCAGAGAGAAGAGACCTGAGATATGCTTCTCTCTTGAATCATCTCAACTAGGTCCCTGGATCAATGTTGACAAGAACAGAAAGAATAAATAATGGTAGGAAAGTGACATGAAAGTATTAATGAGACTTACTAGGAGGTAAAAGAAAATGAAGTATCTCATTTTTCTGTGATGGTGAGATGGATTTCTTGGAATGTCTTTCACACATCAGTTGAATATTCTGTTGCCATATCATGAAAAGAAGGACTTGTTATAGGATTGTCTACTCCCTCAACCTGTGTATTTTTGTGCATTCCCAACATATAGCATATTGCTAAACACACAGCTGATGCTATAACTACTTAATGAACAAATGTGTACTCAGATGATTTTGCTTGTGATAGGAGTTTGGATGGAGTTTCAACTCAGAACCAAAGAGAATGTACCATATTTTACTGAAGGTCCATAATTTTAAATCATTATAAATTATTGACGTTCTTTGAATACTACCTCAAAGGACAAGCACAACCTGAGACACTGATGGGAAGCCTAGTACTAAGAAAATACAAGGCGTTCAGATTTACTTTTAAAACATGATATTGAATAAAGAATGATAATGTCAGAAAGGACTCCTATATTCTTGGCCTGAAATTTTCACATTTTAAGAACCTCAGGAAAGCACATACTTCAATAACTTGTTTTCACCTTACGTTCCACTACTAATAACTAGAGTTAATTCTTTTCTGTAAGATTTGTTGTATTATTCATCAGAAATTTGTTCAGAAAAATGAATTACTATTTTTAAGTATGTTCTAACTTTAATAAGTGTATAGTCATGGATGTGGACTACTTAGAAAGCAGGAAGAATGGATAAATTATTTGTATGAGAGTTTCCTATATAATTTTTTCCTCTTTGACTCTGGTTCATTTATAACTTTTTGGTGTGGTCTTAAGGTGACATTGCCAGGATCTAAGCATCCTCACATGAAATGAAGATAGATTGTAACCAAGGTTAAAGCTGAAGAAAATGACTTTCCATTAATTCATCGCTTTTTATTCTGTAATGTTTTCCCTTCCTGGGGGACTGGCAGGACAGTGTATGGTATTTATGCTTAGCTTCTTGCATTCCTGAGTGCCTTACAAGATTTTCATAGGAATACATTTAGTTGGCATATTATAAAGAGAACATACTGCTAAAAAGATGTTTATTTATCATTTTCTATCTATTCTTGAGTTGGTCAAACTAGTCTTTACTACTTAGAGCAAGTTCAAATACTTGGCATTGGCAAACACATGGCTTTCAATATTTCAATTGAAAGTTTAATGCTGACTGACTTTACTAGATGCAGTTCAAGAATCCAGTCAGGAGAAATACATAATTCCTTTCCGTTCAACACATAAGGCACAGAGAAAAAGACATTTGCAATTATTTCTACCTTGCAGAGAATTTAAATTCTGTATTGACCTCCAATATGTAGGTCAACTTACCTTTTTGCAAGCTCACTTGAGTATCTTCAGAGAGCACAACAATGACAGGTTTTTCTGATGAATTCAAGTGACAACTGGCTATTAGAAAATACCTGGGACTATGAGCTGTTGATTCAGCTGGACTCTTTACATATCTAAATCCAATAGATGTCTGAATGCCAACAGGCCTTTGGCTTTTGAGTCAAAAGAAACCTGAGAGTAACTAGGAAAAGACATAAAGGCTAGCATAGAAGTTACTGTTTCTACTTCTAATTTATGGTGGAATATTTTTATGTTTCTCAAGAAATGTCAAACCCCTGGTTTGGTAAAGATTTGCCATTCTCGATTAAATTTGCATTAGCAGTTCATTTGGCACAGAAATAGTCATTTATTTGGATTCTACCTTTCCTACTCTTGAACATTATTCTTCAATTACTTTTAGGAATCTTCCATGGTCTGTCCGTAATTGTATCTATACTGTATAGTTCAGTTGTTCAAAGTTGTCTTTTCTGTCCTCTATTCTTCCAAAATCTCTCTTCTCTGTGGGTGTCTTGAGTTCGTCTCTAGGTTCTTAGACACCTCATCTCTTTATTTGTAGAGGAAGAGCTTTAGGTTATCCCTTGGTATGTTTGGATAAGGTATATGAGGAAGACAGAAAAGTTTTTTATGCTAAGGTGACAGAATCTAAACTGGTAGAAATCCAAACATCTGCCAGTAAATCGGGAAGAATTTTCCCACAGTCATGACTCATTTTCTGCAGGTGCAAATATTTAAGTTCTATTATAGATGGTATTTTCAGAATTGAAAAGCAGCCAAGGTGGGTGGATTACCTGAGGTCAGGAGTTCGAGACCAGCCTGGCCAACATGGCGAAACCCCATCTCTACTAAAAGTACAAAAATTATCCAGGAATGGTAGCAGACACCTGTAATCCCAGCTATTCAGGAGGCTGAGGCAGGAGAATAGCTTGAAACCGGGAAGCAGAGGTTGCAGTGAGCTGAGATTGTGCCACTGCACTCCAGCCCAGGTGATAAGAGCGAGACGCCATCAAAAAGAAAGAAAGAAAGAAAGAGAGAGAGAGAGAGAGAGAGAAAGAAAGAAAGAAGGAAGGAAGGAAAAGAAAGAAAGAAAAAGAAAGAAAGAAAGAAAGAGAGAGAGAGAGAAAGGAAAGAAAGGAAAGAAAGGAAAGAAAGAAAAGAAAGAAAAGAAAGAAAAGAAAGAAAGAAAGAAAAAAAGAAAGAAAGAAAGAAAGAATCTCCCAAATTTCCAACAGGCAGACCTCACTAGAATGCAAACTTGGCCAGGCATGGTGGCTCACACTTGTAATCCCAGCACTTTGGGAGGCCAAGGCTAGTGGATCATGAGTTCAGGAGTTCGAGACCAGCCTGGCCAAGATGGTGAAACCCCGTCTCTACTAAAAAATACAAAAATTAGCTGGGCATGGTGGTGGGCACCTGTAATCCCAGCTACTCAGGAGGCTGAGGCAGAGAATTGCTTGAACCCAGGAGGCGGAGGTTTCAGTAAGCCGAGACCTCACCACTGCACTCTAGCCTGGGCAACAGAATGAGACTCTGTCTCAAAAAAAAAAGAATGCAAACTTGTTTAGTTCAGTAGTTACTTAGATACAAAACTAACCAAAAGTTGGAAAACAAACATATCTCCGAGAACATAAGTACAAACTCAAGTTAGACAGACTTGGGCAAAAATCCTATTTCTGCCACTAACTAGATTTTTGACAATGAGCAAATTTACTTTGACACTGTAACAGTAACTTATGCCTTATTTTTCTCTTCTATAAAATGGAAAAAAAACCCCACTGGTTTCTTAAAATGTGACAGAAATCTACATGAGGCATCTATCAAGACATTTGTAACCAAGGTGATTTTTCTGGTCAGGTAAGCAAAGCAAGCATCTCTTTCACCCCTATGGTTCCATGTGGACCCTAAAACTTGGTTGATAAAAACGACTTTCCAATTTAGAAGACCATTCTCTGAATTACAGAGAAGATTGTACTGAAGATTACAGTACATCTTAATAAGGTTGCTATGAAGTACAAATAAGAACACAAAGTATATTGCATTTTACCTACATACAGTGGCTGTTAATGTTAACCTTTCATCTTTATAATGTTAATAACTACAATAATGATAATAAGATGTGATGGAAAAATCTGAGAAATAGTGAAAATATGATGAGGCTAGTGGTCAGACTGGACTCATGGGAGCAGAGCATTGGTCAGATCACCATCGTCTGGAGTTTGGCTTCAGCATGTTGGTTCAGAAGACATAGTGTTGATCACTACTGGGGAATGATTCACAATGACCAAACTCACAAACAGATGTAATCATTTAGGAGAAAAGTCGTTCTCACACACCAAGATCCTAATATTTTCAATTCAACTCACCAGAAAAAAATCATACTAACTTAAGCTTTAGAGAGTTGAATTAGAACCAGGGGAGGAAGTTGGCTTATGTTAAAGACAAAAGTACATTTTGTAAAGCTGAGGAATCTGTTTCCACTGCTGGAATTGATTTAGCACATGAATGATAAGGGTAAGATATTACATAGGGGTGCCAAAACTTTCTATCTTCCAGGCACTTCTGGTGTCATACTGCACTTAGGACTTACCATTTTTTTTCTCCCCCATTTTTGTCTCCAAGTTGATCAGTTTCCTTCCACTGCCAATTCATTCATTCTCTTTTCCTTTTATTCTTCCTTTCTTTTATGTTTTTCCTTCTTCAGTATTCCTTTTGCTTTTAATATCTTTATTTTTGTAGGCTGGATAAAATACATTTCAATAGTTTTTAGCATGTATACATTAATAAAGTCATTCTCAGCCAACCGTGGTGGCTCATGTCTATAATCCCAGCACTTTGGGAGGCTAAAGTGGATAGACCACTTGAGGTCAGGAATTTGAGACCAGCCTAGACAACATGGTGAAACCCCATCTCTACTAAAAATGAAAAAAAGAAAAAAAAAAAAAACTAGCCAAGCGTGGTAGTGGGTGCCTGTAATCTCAGCTACTCTGGAGGTTGAGGCAGGAGAACTGCTTGAACCTGGAAGGCAAAGGTTGCAGTGAGTTGAGATTGTGCCACTGCACTCCAGCCTGGGCAAGAAGAGTGAGACTCCATCTCAAAAATAATAATAAAATAAAAATAAAAAATAAAGTCATTCTCCTTTAATACTGTTCAGTGGCCTTTCTTAACCACTCAATTCACATATTGACAGTGTGTTATATTTGTAGCTGACTGCTCTTATTCAATGCACAATGATTTTGGCTGAAGCTAAGATGAACTTCATATTCTGGAGGCAGTGAGCTTCACTTGCACTATGCATACTATAAATATGCTGATGAAACCTATAATGCATCTGAAGTGCACTATTACAACAGAAATAAGTAACAGACATGTAATAATTTTTTACGGGAAACGCTTCAGAGTTGAGCCTGAGATGCTAGAAACCTATGTCCCTGTGCCTCTAAATTTTCCCATCATCCCAGACTTCTGTGTTCCAGTCCACCTTTCATAGTGGCTCCCAGGTCTGAGAGTGATAGAAATTCTGCCTCTCAGAATTGGAATCAGTTGTATTAATAAAAAAGAACACGACCAGTCAGTGGGCTTCCAACCAGAATTTGCCCTACCTGCCAGGCTTTTCAGTGTCGTTTACTAAGACTCCTAATCAGAATTTTTTCTCTTTTCTTGCCTGTTGTAGGTCTTGTCTAGAGATTTCTATGTAGAATGTTTTGGTTGCTTCTAATGTATTTTTATTTAAGTAAAGATAGCATCTCTCTGCCTATGGTTGTTGTGGGGATGGGAGGTTAACATTATATAATACATGGAAACAATTTACTAGGATACCTAAAAAATATTAAACATTCAATAATCTATGCCTCTTCCTTACACTAAACAACAAGCACCACGAAAGTGATATCACATTCCCTGCACTTAATACAGGGCCTAGAAGGAGGTCAGTCCTCAAAAAAAAAAAAAAAAAAAAGTGGTTGAGTGAATGAATGATGAGAGGAAAGGAGGAATTTTAAAAACCCTTTTACGTGGCTTTCTTTTCCTTTTTAAAACTTTGGGTCCAAGAGCTTTTCATCCTTCTCCACCAAAGAACCTCAAAAAGAAGAGAGTAAACATTTGCCTGGAAGAACAGACACCTAGCTCAATTGTCTGGCCCCAGCACAAATGATTTTGTTTTGCTTTTTAATATTAAATTCTTACAGAAATGTTTAATACAAACACTGTTTTAAATGATTCCATATTTATTCTTATTTATAACCTCTGGCATAAAACTTTTACCTTAGGAGTTCAGAACACTTATGACAACATTTTTTGAAGTTGTTCTATAGACCACCTGCATCAAAATCATCTGAATGATTGTTTAAAAATCACATTTGGGGGCATATATCTCTATTTTTCTGAATGATAATTTCTGTGAACAAAATCTCAAATCCTCATGTTATTTTTGCACACTAAAGTTTGTGTGCCACTGCTTGAAAGAAAACAAAATTGCACATGGATGCTAATGGCGGTTTTGTTTTTTAGGATTAAACAAAGTGCCATCTACTATAAAAGAAAACAAGAGTTAGTCTTTCTTAAGCATTTAATCACAGAGGCTAGAGCTACAATATACTAGACACTAGTCATTTGTGGCTATTTAAATTTAAGTAATTAAAATAAAATGTAAATATCCAGTTTTGCAGTCACACTAACCACATTTCAAGTGGTCAATAGCCATATATGGCTATAAGCTACAGTACTGGGCAGCACATTTCCACGCTGCCTGACAGGTTCTTCCTGCCCACTACACAAATAAAAACCACGGCATTGCAGTGAAGAAAGAGTTTAATTGATGCAAGGCCAGTAGCACCGTAGGGGAGATGAAGTTACTACTCAAATCAATCTCCCTACAAACTCAGGGATGAGGGTTTTTAAGGATAATTTGGTGGGTAGAAGGTTAGAAAGTGGGGAGTACTGATTGGTTGGGTTGAAGATGAGATCATAGAGAGTTGAAGCTGTCCTCTTGTGCTGAGTCAGTTCCTGGGGTGGAGGCCACAAGACCAGAGGAGCCAGTTTATCAATGTGGGTGGTGTCAGCTGGTGCATGGAAACGCAGGGGTCTGCACAATATCTCAAGTACTGATCTCAGGTTTTACAACAGTGACTCCCAAGACATTATTTCTAATCTTGTGGCTAATTTTGCTAGTCCTGCAAAGGCAGTCTAGTCCCCAGGCAAGAAGGGGGTTTGTTTGGGGAAGAGGCTGTTATCATCTTTGTTTCAAAGTTAAACTATAAACTTAGTTTCTCCCAAAGTTAGTTTGGCCTATGCCTAGGAATGAACAAGGATAGTTTGGAGGCTAGACGCAAGATAGAGATAGTTAGGTCAGTTAAAATGTTTGCAAAGGCTGTTTGGATTACAGAAAGTTCCACAGGAGAGCCCTGCTCTGGAGATATGAGTTTATCAGCGCTGGGATACAACAACTGAAGACAGTGGCACAAAAGCTAAGAAGACGCGAAAGACCTATAAGGACTTCCCTACCCCAAATTAGCACACAGGATCAGAGGAAAGAGAGGAATTGGAAGAGAACTAATATATGCAAGGAACAGTGTCCTGGCAAGGCAGCTGCACCCAGAAACAATGCTACTCCAAGGAAGGGGAAGCACTAGACTTTGGCATATAGATAATCTTCTCTGCCACAGACATCCACAATCTTTAGAAAAAGATTGCTGAATTTACAAAGGTACTGAATTTGAAAGTCAAAAGAAGGCCTGGGTTTCTCATTGTGTTGAAAATGGTGTGTGGAAAGCAGTGGTGGTGCTGGATATCAGAATTTGAAAAGCAAAATAGGCCATGGACTCAATTTCACCTGCCATGGAGTTGGATACTCACAGCAATCTTACCTATACAGGTATACTGTTAAAACCTACCAGAATTAGTATCACATTTGTACATTGGACCTTGATAAAAAATTAACAAAAAAAAAGTACATATGCTTTATTTAATCCTCAAAAGCATCCTATGTGAAAGCCACAGGTTATCAGGTTTCACAGACTTACTCAAGGTCACACAGCAAGTAGAGATCTGTTTTATGCTGTTTATGGCACTTATAGTAACTCAGTTTTTTTAAATGGTAATTTTGTATTGTATTCATACTTACTTCTATAGGACATGAGCACAGATACCTACAGGTAATTGCTGTCAAAGAAAGATAAGCAAACTATAAATCATGTATATAAAGTACTGGCATCTAGACCTTAACTCAGGAAAGATGGTTCTGGGTCAGTACAACTGTGGTTTATTTTTAAGAACAATGACTATCAAGTATTTGGATCCAGCTGGGTACAGTGGCTGACGTCTGTAATCTCAACACTTTGGGAGGCTGAAGCGGGCAGATCACTTGAGGTCAGGAGTTTGAGACTAGCCTGGCCAACATAGTGAAGCCCATTCCTACTAAAAATACAAAAATTAGCCAGGCATTGTGACGGGCACCTGTAATCCCAGCTACTCCGGAGGCTGAGGCAGGAGAATCACTTGAACCTGGGAGGCAGAGGTTGCAGTGAGCAGAGATCGTGTTACTGCACTCCAACTTGGGTGACAGAGTGAGATGCTATATTTAAAAAAAAAAAAAAAAAGTATTTGAATCCAGGTCTTTTGAAGTCTCAGGCATTGACCATCTTGGTCTGTGAAGTCCTCACTATGGTAAATATGCCAATTATGCAGTCTTCAAATGGATCCTCAGTTACATGTACCCGAGGCAGGGAAAGGACTAAAGCCAAAAGCTCAATTACAGGCACCACTATGGAGAGTCATGGCTCCTTATCTGAGGCTGAAACAAAGTATCAGAGACCCACCCAAGGATAATCCAGACTTCCGAAATTAGCAGGCGATCAACTGAAAAGTCCAGACGTTGTTCTCTATCATCTGTCAACAAGAACCACTTTCCTTTCTGTTCTTTCATGTCTCCAATTTTCAAGAATTAGTTTAAGATTACAGGAGGCAGTGAGTTTTAATTAAAACTAAATTGAATAGATTAGCAGACTGGAAAATGAAGTCAATTATTCCTGATATTTTCTCATAATTCTATAAATTTATACTGCACTATGGATAAGCCCAATTTTTATTACCTTGTATTTAAAATTTAATATATATTTATAAATATGTTTCATGGACCCATCCTACAATTACAGCCATTCAAAAGATTTTGTTAAGAAATCCATACTAAAAATGTTTCATATATGTAACATATATGTAAACCTTAATAGCACATAGCTATTAACAAAAGTAAATAATATTGTAGGAGGTTTAATGTCTAATTAAGGAAAGATGAATTGTTTTTCAAGGATGAAAGACAATAAAAAATTCAGATCATTTCGGAGCAATAGTAGGAGAGGGGGCTGTTTGTGCAAGGAGGTTTCTCTTATAAAAGAAAGAAAACATCAGGCCAATTCTCCCAAAAGGGAACTATTTTGTGAAATGAAGAGTATGGCTGCATTAGGAGATAAGATCCAGGGGTCCATGTAATTTTTTAAAAGATAATTATATATTGTAAATATGGTTTTTAAATAGTGATGTTCTAGCAGCTTAAAATAGCAAAATATTTGAAGAACAGATAAGGTTGAAACTGTTATCAAAAATAAATTAGACATAAGGAATTTAATATTGGTTATAATTTTTTTCTATCATGTATATATTTTATTTTCCCTGTGTAAATTAATCAAAATTGCCAGTTATTGATTGAATGCTTATCTAATGTATGTAATTCCACTACGAACTGTGATATCCTTGCCACCAAAGCACTCATAATGTTGTTAGGGTTGGGAAGTGGAGGAAAATAAACACATTAAAACATGAGTGACAAGAAGAACAAAGCAAGAGATGAAATTTCATGAGGCACCTCCTGTGTCAGTGCCTGAGAAATCCTTCCCATGTTCTTACATAGCAGCTCAGAAGAGAAAGTGATCACCTCAGCCTGAGAGATTTCACAAGAATGTGTTAATCATTTTTGGTTTTATTTATTTTAAATATTTACTTTATTGGAAGTATAATTTATATACCAAAAGATGCACAGATATTAAGTTTTCAGTTCTATGAGTTTTGACAATTGTATACACCCACGGAAACATCACCAAAATTAAATATCAAATATTTCCATCTCCCAAGAAAGGTAGCTCTTTCTAGCTAATCCCTTCTTCCCTATTCTGTCTTCAGGGGCAATTATTATCTGATTCCTAGCACCATAAATTAATTTTCTCCATTCTTGGATTTTATATAAATGGAATTATAGATTATGATCTCTATTCTGGCTTCTTTACAACAGCAAGAGGTTCTGAGATTCATCCACATTGTTTCATATATTAGTACTTTGTTTCTTTCTAATGCTGAGTATTAATGCTGCTATTCATTTCTTGATTATCTGTCCAAAGAAAATTCATATATTTAAAATTAATGTATTAGTTTTATATCGCTGCATAAAAAAATCACTGCAAACTGAGCAACTGATAACTGCACCTATTTCTCAGCTTACAGTTCTTTAGGTCAGTCTTAGGCTCAGGTGGACTTGGCTTAGTCTTCTGCTCAGAGTCTCAGATGACTTAAATAAATCAAAAAGTCAGGCTGCTGAGCTATTATTTGGAGACTCATGGAATAATCCACTCAGTAGGGTGGTTGGAAGAATTTGGTTTCCATGGTCATGGGCCTGAAGTCTCCATTTCCTGGCTGGCAATCAGCTGGGGGAGCTCCTCTTAGGTTCTAGGCACCGCACCACCCGCACCAGTCATCACTTGACCCTCTTCATCTTCAAGCCAACAAAAGAGCATCAAGCTCTTCTTGCGCTTACAATCTGATTCCCTTTCACCTTCCTCCTCTATCACTAGCTGGAGAAAGTTTTCTGATTTTAAGAAAACTTTATTCAGGTTTCGTGTGACTGAATTAGGCCCATTTGGATAATTTCCCCTTCTTAAGGCCAACTGTGCCATATAACATAACATCATGGGAGTGATACCTCATCGTATTTCCAGGACCCAGGGATTAGGGTCTATGAAATCTTGGGGCCCTTCCTAAAAATTCTGTCTACCACACTATTTGAAATCATCATGTTAATGCATTTATTTAAATGTTTGGAAAATGGCTAGAGGAGTGAGCACGAGACAGCAAAGGTTGGCAGTGTAGGCCAGAGAGTGGCCACCCTGGTTTGGAGAGGACTGTGAATTCTGGACCAAAAAGGAACCCATAAAAACACTTGATGTGTTTGGCCATATGTAAAATAGTAGAAGGATTTACAATTCCAGTGGAGACTTAGAATGCTTAATTGTAAAGGAATAAGAACACAGAAAACTGAGCAAACCAAAAGAGGAAGGAAAACATCTACAATTAGAACGAACAAGTTTTACAGGAAATCAAATATAATCAGGGTACAGTATCTGGCTAACAATTAACCACACTTATGTAAACATAATTAGGTATATGTTTGGTATTGATTTAACCAAAATCATGCTATATTTTTATTGGAAAAAACAGAGGAAAGAAAAAGGTCATGGGTGGCATAAGACTACTAAACTCTAATCTTTCATACTATGAAATAAATAGAAATGGGTAAATCAAGAAATGTGTCTGATTTAGAAATTTGAACATAAATAGAATAAATTTTTTAAATACATGCAGTTAGTGACAGGATGTGGGCAGAAGGTCTCTCCTTTTTCATTATTCAATTTGTAGTATTTGAATCTTGAAGCAACATGCATGCATTACCTTGTTAAAAGTTACCAATTATTAAAATGGAATACATTACTCAAATATTTTGTGTTTTAATAGATAGGGGAACATATTTAACTTGAAATCTAAACAAAGAGAGTGTTATTTATACTCTACAATTTTAAAAAATTGCTTTAATTTTGGCAATTTTATTGCTTTAGTTTTTTCTGCTGTTACTAATAATAAAAATAATTTAAAATCACCACTTTTATTTCACTTCTCTACAATCATGTCAGCTTGCAGGGAGATGGAGAAGTGAGGAGGTGAGCCTGGAACAGTGTCGTAACACTCAGGAAGAAACAGGCAGGTAACGTGGAACGATTACCAAACCTTTCTCATAAAGGAAAAAGCCTCTTTATTTAAGCTCAATATTTAATGTAGGATGCTTCAGGAATTGCACATACTCTGAGCACTAAATACTTCATTTTGACTGCCCTCTGAACTACTTAGTTCTACATATTACAATAAACAAGAGCTTCTTTAACTTGGGACTTCTTGAAGGCAACATAGGCTTTGTCTAGCATGAATACACTCCCACTCATTAAAGAGAACTACACATGTGGCTTGTTTATACCTTTATATACTCAATAAACAGGAATCAATTTCCAGTGTGGGAAGTTTCAGCCTCCAATTTCTCCTCGCTAAGTAATGATGACAGCCCTCGACATTTTTCTGCTGAGGAAATAATTCTGCTCTTGTTTGGAACCTCTTTGTTGTATCCCAGGTTACCCTCCCATGTACTCTGATCTGCTTTGGTATGTTTGAGACTTGCTTCACTGCCCCCATACAGATCAAAGATGGTCTCTAATCAGAGCTCACTAGTCTGGGGAATGACTGCCTGAAACACCTATGTTTTCAGCCTGAATCAACTGTTCAAGAGACAAGTGTGTGCAAAGATTCGTATCATTAAATCGAACATTTATTGACCATTCCACAGCAGCATTTAAAAGAAAAAAAAGCCAACATCTTACCTTAGTGTGTGGCACCCTACACTTGCTTACTCATTTGTTCTGCCTCCCTCACTAGTATGGAAGTGATACAACTGCAGCAGGAAAAGATCTCATTTTCATTTCCTACCTTTCTTTAGTCCCTTAGCAAACAGGGAAAGAATGGCATCTTTATGATTTTCATAACAAAACTTCTTGGACCACCTGAGCAAATTGAATTTTTAAAATTACTTGGTATTTTAGAAGGACCTAGATATATAGAAAAGATTTACTAAACCCTAAAATAGCAGAAATGCCATTGGAGTGGTGTGTGTTTGTGTGCATGTGAACAGTCACTCTCCCAAGGCTGAACATTCTGCCAACTGGTGTCTGTCAAAATAATTTAGTATGGCTCAGTGGAAGATGAAAACCAGAACTCACTTATCTTGCTCCAACCCTGCACAAAAGTAGCAGAAAAACATGTATAAAATGAGTTCAAAATTAAGAAAGAGGAAAAAGGAAAGCACTTGGCTTGCTTACCCTCTGCTGTTAAATAGAGTAATGCTGGAAAGTGCTAAATATAGTCCCTCTAAAGAATCTAGATCTTATTTATAAGTCTTAATTTAAACGTGATCTCCACAAGCCTACTATATCACTGCCTCCATACTCAAACCAATACAGAGGACTCAAACTAGAAGGAGAAAAATCTCTAAAGCTTTAACTAAGTAGTTATCAAAGGTCATTAAGTAATCTAGTGTTGTGGAAGCTAGGAGGAGCTGCTTTTGAAAGGCATATGTGCTTACCAAGGCCTTATGGGAGCTAGGGTGACTTGGGTGCAAATGGGTTATGCCTGAGTGGAAATGCTAAGGTATATGGAAGAGTACCCAGGGCAGGAGTCCAGGGCAGGATGGATAGGGCAATGGCAAATCTCAAGAGATCAGAGAGAGAAGGAAAGACTAGAGCAAGAGCAGAGTACGTATTCTTTGTGAAGAGACTGGGGCTGGTTAAGGCCAAAGATAAAACTAAACAACCTATCCATGATACATTGTAGAGTAGATAGGAAATAGGTTCCTGGCAAAGAAAAGAAGAGGCTATAATAAGAGATATCAAATGACTGTGGACATATATTTCATTTATAGAAAGTTTTAAAACAAGCAAAGCTAATATAAAGTGGGATTAGGCCACCCTAGAACTATTCTACTACAGAATTTAGGTAAGAATGTGTAAGTAGATTAACTGTATATCCTTCTTTGAGACAAAGGAGCACTAAAGCTATAAAATTTCTTTTGTGAATGTATCTTAAGACAAATTGGCCATGCACAATTAGAATATTTTTGTAAGTTATAGGTATCTTTCAATAATGAGAAATAGGTGAGGTCTATACGTGTCCTTCCCACAATCCCATTAAGAGATCTACCCTCTGTTAGTTTTACTTTAAAGACAGTTATTAATAATGGTCACAGTCATAAAATGGTTCTCTAGCCTGCTCTGTCAGCTCAGTGAGGTCTCAGTTTTCTCTTATTTTGGGGTGCTTTGACTACAACTTATAAAAAGATTCATCTGAAGTGATGGTGACAGTATTTGAGCATCAGGATTCAACTGTTCTTTCATATGCACAGATCTGAACAAAATGTGCGGATTTCAAGCCTTGTTCACACAAGTGCAGGGAAAACCTTCAAACTTTCTAACCAATCAACACATCTTGATTGGTTAGAAACCACCAGTTTGTCCACTAAAAGTCATTTTAAAGCCTGTTATGCTAATTTAAAAAACGTCTTTGATAAATACCTCTGAAGCATTTCCAGTGGCACTATGGAGTATGGCCTGTTTATTAAATTGTAGCTTAAGGAGGGTAACAGATCATCCTAAAGAGTGGGTTAAAACACACATATGCATAACACATTTTAGTCTCTACAGATACTTTTTCAAAGTAAATTACAAAATAAAAATTGCTCTTGCAGACATTAAAAAGAGACGCTGAGGAGCAGAGTTCAGGTAAAGATGGAAGAGTGCTGATAACTGAGAGTCAAGAATAGTTGTTAGGTCCTTTCAACTGTGCATTGCCATCAAATCTGCTTTAGAAGTTCAGCTTCCCGATAGTGGAACACATGGAGGTTCCTGTAGGATGATGCACTCAGCAAGGGCATGGAAGCTTTGCGCCCCTTCCCCCACATCTCATCCTAGACATCTCTTCATCTATATCCTTTGCAATATCCTTTATAATAAACGAGCAAACATAAGTAAGTGTTTCCCCCGAGTTCTGGGAGCCACTCCAGCAAGTTAAATGAACCCAAAGAGGAGGTCATGGAAACCCCAGCTTGAAGCTGCTCAGTGAGAAGTTCTGAAGGCCTGAACGTGAGACTGGTGTCTGGTAGAGGGGCAGTCTTGGAGAGTGAGCCCTCAACCTGTGGGTTCTGACACTGTCTCCAGGTAGATAATGTCGGAAGTTAATTGGAGAATACCCAGCTGGTGCCCACTGCTGGTTGGTGGGGAAAAATCCCATATATTTGGTCAAAGAGGTCTTCTGCATTAATTGTTGTGGTATGAGAGCAGAGGAAAAACATGGTTTGAGAGTTTTTCTCAAATCACCTGGTATACCTGTTTCAAGCACTTTTCAACCTTTCTGAGCTCTTATGTTTTAAATGTACATCTCATTAGTAGCATTTATCTGGCATTTCTTTCCTTTTGATTTGTTTCTAATTTAGAGAATCTGTTTATACTTATTGTGATTATTGTTATATTTGTAATTATATCTGGCTTCTTATTTGTGCTTTATATTTAACACACTTTTTCTTTGCGTCTCTTAAATAAATTGATCAAGTGTTCCTTATCGCTTTTTTCTGCTTCTGCTAGTAAGCAAGTCATATAATATTTTTCATTTTCTTAGTGGTTAAACATAAAATTTTAACATGCTTATTCAAGTACTGGTTCACTGTTCTATATGTGTTCGTAAGATCAATCAGAATTAAATTAAGGATTCATATCTTCCAACAATACGAAATGCTATTGATCATTACTTCCTCAGTGTTGACTCTTTATCATTTTCTTTATTCTCTCATTTTGGAACTCCTATTTATCTAACCAGATATGTAAACCATGCACCATATTTTAAATTTCAATAAATCTATTTTTATTTCCTAAAGTTCCATTTGGTTCTATTCAAATCTATTTGTTTCCTTGAAATTAATCTTGACTTTCTTTATATCATTTATCTTTAATAATTTCATTTTAAATACAAGTGATTTTTGTTTAGGTGAGAGCTTTCATATTTGTAAGGATCAGTTGGTGATCTTTCTGGATAATTGTTTTCTTATGTCTTTTGCTATGTTTTAGGCTCTTTGTGTGTGTGTGTGTGTGTGTGTGTGTGTGTGTGTGTGTGTGTGTGTGTATACTCAACAACTTAACCAAGTGTTTTAGTTCCTTATGCCCTGGGTTTTTATACTTTTGCTAGAGTTTGGCTTTTTGTTTGCTTTTGGTTGCCCCATTTGGTAACATTTTAATCTTGCCAAGAAGAGCTTCTGTCCAGGGGCCCACCCCATCCTACTCTACAGGGCCCTGCTTTGTTTCTTTGGCCTTGCTCACCTCCAGGACTGATGCATACTCAGGGTCAACGAGATGTGGCCCCTACCACAGAGCTCAGGATTACCCTTCCAAAGCATATTCTTGATACCTACAATCCCCAAATCCCTTGCCTATATGGCTCCAAGTCCAATTCCAGATTCTCTCCCCAGGACTAGCCATTCAAGGGCCAACCATGCTCCCACTACCTAAAAGATGTTTACAAGAAGTCTAGACAGAGTTTGAATGTCGTAGTTGGGGTATTCACACATGTGGAAATAAAACCCTTCTCTATCAATGTTAGAGTGAGAGTAACAATATAAGAGGGAGGGCTGGGAGGTGGAGGACAGCATCTAGTAATTCTAAATCCAAGCCATGACTTCCAGAACTCCATGGAAGATGGATAAAACATATGTTAAGAGGTCGGTACACCTATACTTTCTAAACATTTAGACCAATGGTATATTGCCCTTCATTTGCACTTTTCCTTCAGACCTGACAAATGTTAGGGAGCCTAAACCCCTAGACCCAACAGTATAATATATGTCCAGGCTCCAGGACTATACGTAGTAATTGGCCTGACTTTTTACGTTTTTTTTTTTTTTTTTCCCCAGAGCCCCAGACAGGAACCAATTCCTTGTCACTTTCTTGCTCTAATAATAAAAGATTTTTCTATTCTCCTTTCAGTAAGGGACACCATTCCAGTGCCCACCTTTACGCAGGGGACTTAGTTATACCTCTCTATTTCCTATATGCCCAAGATATGAATTCTGCCTCCAGGTGAAATTAAATTATTTTCCTAGGTTTTAGAGCCTATATCCATGACCATTATCCCTGGAATCACCATAGTATCATATTACAAGCTTACAACTGTAGTCCTAGGTTCCTACTTATGTCTGGCACCTGGGAAATTCTCTTTTTTTTTTTTTTTCAATGTCATCTATGTGTTCATAGCAGGAAAAGGGCCTCCATTATCTTATTTCGCTGGGTAAAAGGCATGAATCCTCCATCTATACAATAATATGAATAAATCTATTAAGTATAACAGATATACTGTAGGCCAAAAGATAAATACGTTGTACAAAAAATGGAAAATAACTGAAATTTTAAAATTCAAGGATGGGCCAGACACATTGGCTCATGCCTGTAATCCCAGAAATTTGGGATGCCAAGGTGAGTGGATCACTGGAGGTCAAACTGGCCAAAATAGTGAAACTCTGTCTCTACTAAAAACCACAAAAATTGGCCAGGCTTGTGGTGTGTGCCTGGGTTCCCAGCTACTTAGGAGGCTGAGGCACAAGAATCACTTGAACTCAGGAAAATCTGCTTCCTTGTGAATTTTCTCCAGAAACAGAGAAAAGTCTTGGTCTCTCTGATGCAAGGAAATGGAATATTTCTCCCAGGTTGAATAAAAAGCAGGAATAACACTCAAGGATCCCTCTCTTGTATGGACAGAGTTCTTGGAAGAACATGCAAATAGCTATTTGACATCTGGACATGACTACCTCAAAGACACTTCATTCTCCATTTGTCTGAAACCTACTCATGGCCTTTTCTCCCAAATCTGTTTGTATTTCAAGGTTCCCTATTCCCTTTCAAACTATTTATTCGGTTACACAAATCAAATCTAGTGTTCTCCATAACTCCTCTGCCTTCCCTTCCCTCACATCAAATTCATTGCCAAGTACTCTCCAATTTACCGAACAAATTCCTCTGCAAACACATCTGTTTTTCTCCATCTCCACTCCCACTCTCCTAGTCCACATTACTACACTATGTTGTCTGAATTACTAAAACGGCATAATCCTAAATGGCTTCCCCTTGTCTACTCATGTTTCCCTCCAAAATTGTTTCCACACTGTAACTAGAGGGAAGTTCTAAAATTCCTAACTGATCATCTTATACACACATGCACATATGTGCGCACATCTATACACACTGCT
Organism: Theropithecus gelada; assembly: GCF_003255815.1. Lineage (NCBI taxonomy): Eukaryota > Metazoa > Chordata > Mammalia > Primates > Cercopithecidae > Theropithecus > Theropithecus gelada. The sequence continues at coordinate 68,722,685 of NC_037683.1, read as the reverse complement.
TAAAACACTTCGCAGTAGCCTTCCACTGCTCTGAAGGTAAAAAAAGCACATCCTTAACACAGCTGTCAAGGCCTTGCAAACTCTGTTTCTGTCTGCATCTCAGGTTTTCTGGGCCTTGGTCATATGGACCTACTTATATTTCTGCAAACGTGCCAGGTTTCCACCTTCCATAGAACTTTTACACATACTCCTGCCTGTCCTAGGAAGGTTTTCTCCCCACTCTATTTCTAACTAATTCTTAGTCCTCCTTCACATAGCAGTCCATTAGTCACTTTAAAGAATCACTTTTAAGTTAAATTTATTTTTGACAGAAACATCAGAAGACTAGCAGAAATGGAAAACCAGCATCGCTCACCATCAACTATGAAAGTAAATACCTAACCCTTACAGTAAGTTCTGTCCATCTGAGGGTCACCTGAATTCATCCCCTGTACCTCTGTGGTACCGTGCGGGGAAACAGTACTGATTGGGAGTCAGGAGGCTCAGCTTCTGAATATCTGTGTGTCCTTAGGAGTGTCATTGAGACACCCCTGGTTTCACTCAACTGTACAATGAGCTGGCTGGCCTCTCTCTGAAGAGCTCTGCTGGCCCTCTGATCTGATGAAAGCTGTCTTTGTTCTGGTGACTATTCAATTGTTCCTGGAAGAATTCGGCTCCAGATGAAGAGAGAGGGACACTGAGCCCAGACTCTAGGGATAATGGTGAGGATTATTTTCTGGTGATTCGAAGGAGCAGATGAGATTAGGGGTTCCTGCCATGAGTGTTTTAAAAGAATTCTGAATTATTAAGTGGGTCCTTTTCCCCATCATAATGTTTTGAAAAATGCTTCCCTCACTGCCTTCTTCATCAGCCACTTTTTAAGGAACACTTTCTCTGGACGCTTCATAACTGTATCATATACACCCTATTAAATGATCTTTTTACAGCTGAAATTTTGCTTTATATGATTTTTTTTAAAAAAATCTTCCTCTCCCAATAGTCTCTAAGCTTCTGAGACCAAGGAAGTATTTGTTTTTGCTAATTAATATATTTTAGAGTGCCTGGCACATTTATAATTTGCTGAATAAATATGAATAAATGAACAATAACACATGAGCAAGTGAATAAACAAGTGCATGAATGAATGGTCTTCCCAAGTCATATGGTTTTGGGGAAATAAATAGCTTTAACTTCCCCTTGAAAAAAGAAACAAGGCAGCCCTTGGTTTTGCTGTGAGACAAAAAGGCTATATTCCCAGCACACAGGTCATAGCACAGAACCCAGGCTTCTAGAGAACGGGGAAGCAAGATGGTAACATCCACATCCACACTGATGAGGAAAACTGGCAGAAATGCCCATGCACAAGCAACAGCAGTGTGGTATCTATACCAGGGAGAAAAGGTGCCTAATGTTTGAATAGGAATTTTAGAGATTCATGTTGGTCAGGGATCAGGTGTACTTTTCTCAGTTGATGAGTCCCCAGGGTTCTGGAATTCCAGGGATTGCACTAGCAGAGACGTAGCCAAAGACTACCTTTGCTTCCTCACTACACTGACTGCTTATACAAAGGTATATACTATATCAGTTTAATTCACTGAGTTGCACTTCAGAGCACTAATTTCCAAATTAGGGTCAAAAAAGAGAGTGAAAGTGAATAGTACAGATAGAAGAGGTGAGACAGGTAAGACTCCAGGACCTTTGCTTCAAACAAAGTAGTCACAGTCTCATCAGTTTTATATTTTGAGCTTTTATAGTTTGGTATGTATTACTTCCAACAAAATGTAAGTTCCATGAGAGCATAAATTGTTGTCTGTTTTGTTCAGTGCTATTTTACCAACACATTAAACAGTAATCGGGTGCATTAAATATATAAATACAGTTTTTATTGAACTAATAATCAGGGTTTTAGTTAAGAAAAGATCGTGCTATTTCTTAATATTAAGTGTTCTTAATAAAAGCACTTTTCAGAAAATGTGGATTACCACTTCTTGAAGCATTTGTCTTCATCATTCTCATCCACCAATTTTTACGGAGCCGTATATAGTCACTCTTGCTCAGTACAGCAAAATACATAAACAAAATTTATCTATTCTCTCAGTGTTTAGAATACCAATGTCCTTTGCTTTTAGTTTTATCTGTTTAAATTGCTAAAGAAAATCATCTCCTCCTGTAAGGTCTAAGTTATTGTCTTCTTAAATGTGAGTTTTGATATTTCCTACCAACTTTTAGAGTTGAATAACGTTGGTGATTTGTTTTCTGATATTTGTTTGAGTGCCTCCATAAAATAATTTCATCTGCTTCATGTGCTAAGGTGAGTAAGGCGGGCATTTTAAAAAGGCTTCTATTTAATAAAATATGTATAGAACACCAATTTCACTTAATCTCCAATGCAATTTTATTACCTTCACAGAATGCTCCTAGAGCTTCCAAATATTGCTATCAAAGCCAAAATAATTTCCAAGGTTGGCTTCTAAATCTTTTGGATACTTCTGTGTCACAGGAAGGAAAGGTGGTTGCAAGTCTGCTCAATTTTAATTACACTGTTTGAGGTAATGGCAATATTTAATGGATACAAAGTATATTCCCCTTTCCACTTAATAACAGATTTAGAATTTGAGTGATTAGTGAGTTTCTAATTTCTAAATACTCATGTTCCAGTTTTATTTTCTCTTAACATAAAATTTCTAAACATATAAAAATATTAAATAACATTGAATATGATACTATTTGCTAAAGCTTAAGTTGATGATCCCAGACTATCCTTCTAAAAACCAAGATGCGTAATGGCCTTGGTCAAATACTTAGTAAGATCAATCAAATCAATAAATGGGTACACCAAATTCACAATTCACAATGAGCCAATAACTTAATGAAATATGTCTGCATAAGTAATTAAAAACTAAAAAGAAAGGATTGTGATGAGATAGTGGCAGCAGTAGGAAAATTTGGTGTTGTCATTTCTCTCTTTGGATGCTCCTGTGTAAAAATGTGATTGAAAATAGAGAGTAGAACTCCTGACCTCAGGTGATCTGCCTTCCTCGGCCTCCCAAAGTGCTGGGATTGCAGGTGTGGGCTACTGCATCCAGCTTATATTGTTGGTTAATACTTGATAACCAAGTTGAAAACATCTACGACAAACGTAGGTGGAAAGAAATCACCACAAATCCCAAAATACAAACAAAAGGATACAAATCATCGCTAGATATAAGACAATAGTATCAATGACTTTGCAAAATGAAGCAGAAGACAAGGAGCTTGTAACAGGTCTGAGAGTCAGAGAACTGTCAAAATGTCATCAGCTAAAGCAGTAGTAGATGGGAGAGGATACTGAGGCTCCAATGGGCAGGCTAGAGCAAGGAGGCCTTGAGAAGTTCTGATGGATAATCTGAATCTGGACCTGAAAACTTCCTAACACTAATAAACTGACATATCTGCCTAAGATAAGACTCCTTCCAGTGAGAAACTACAAAGAATAAAGTTCAAACTAATCATTATTGGAATGACTATGGCAAAAAAATTAGAAGTAAAATCCAAATGAAAGGGGCAAAGTAGTAGAGAAGGAAGATTTCAGAAAATACAAGGCCATGTATGAATTTATCACAGTGGATAGGAATCCTAGAATTGTTCTGTTGATTATGTAATTTGAACTGTAGCCAGTCCAAATGGTGATGTGCTGTACTTATATATGTTTTTGAAGACTTAGTATGAAAAAATATATATAATATTGAATTAATCATTTTATCTTGATTTATATAGAATATTATATTTTTTATACTGATAATATGTATATTCCCTTTAATAATTTATATGACCTTTATATTAATCAATAATTCTAATAATTCATCATATACAATTTTCCATGACATTAAAATGATAATATTGTAGATATATTAGGTAAAAGCATTTAAAATTAATTTACCTATTTATTTTTTCCTTTTTTCAATGTAGACACTCAAAACTTTGTTATATACATATTTTATTCTAAAGCAATGCCCCATCAGGGACTTATTTTACTTAAAAGTGAGCAGCAGGAAAGGATGATAATTGAATCCAATATAACATTAGGAGAGAGAGACAGAGAGAGAATGAGGAGTACATAACTCCTCTACAAACAATAAATGTACGCTAGAAAAACACAAATGCTCACAAATTAGTTTAGAGCTGCTAAGATGCTTTTTCAAAACTAGTTGAAAAAAAGCTAATTTAAAAAATCTATGAAAGAACATAAATCACAATTTAAAATACTCAGAAATGAAGTAATTTGAGAATAAAATTTGAAAAGAAGTGAAAAGAACAAAGGAAAGGATTAGAAATATAAGAAATTAAATCATTATGGAAAAGAAGACTAAATTAGCAGTAAGAAAAATACAAGCAAACAAAGACAAAAATGAGAGATCGGCTGACAGCCATAGAATAAAAGCAATATAAGAGATATCAATCAAGGCAATGTATGGACAGCATTTGGGTCACAATACAAACATCACTTAAAAACCCATGGGGAATGTAAACACTGATGAAATATTTAACATCAAGGGGGGCTGATCACTATTGGGGTGATGATTAAAAGGAGAGTTCTTGTCATTTAGAGATACATATGGAAATATTCATAGATGAAATGTCACGATATCAAAAAGTTGCTTGGGAGAGTGAGTGGGAGTTTAGAGGAAACCAGTTTGGCCATGAGCTGATCATTGTTGAAGCGAGTGATGGGTGTATGGGTGTTTACTATACTTTTCTTACTCAAACGATGTCTGAAATTTTCCATAATAAAAGGTTAAAAAAATAAGAAATCTACTTCTATTATGGATTTTAAATATACGTTGCAAAATAAAGGAAAAAAAGTCAAAATAAGGGCTCCTTTTCTGTAACATTAGGTACTAAAATGAGAATTGCAGGAGGCTTCACCAAAGTTGGTCAGTTTTTCCATTGATGGAACATTCCAAATCTTTATAAACCATCTGCAGAGCAAGGATTTGGACAGATTTTCCTTCCACTGTAATAATGAGATTTTTTTTTGAGAAAGAATATCAAAAAGAAGAGCTTTTATTTTGACCCTATGCATACACTAGAAACTAATTAATAAAACACTTAAAGCAATCTTCATTCCAATTACAAAATTCAGACACATGAAGTAATGTAAACAATGTCCAAGTATTCTGATCATGTATTGCATATATATAACATAACCAAAATTATTACTCTGACAGCACCTTGGTTATATGGTTATGATATAATTTTTCCAACTACTTTTTAGTAACCAGATAACCAAAGATGAAATATTAGTAATGAAAAATTATCTTTTAATATTCAGCAATAAATACAGGAGGAAAGAGAAAACAATATTTTAAAAGGGAGTATTTTATGAAAGATGCAAATAGTGAATTTCAAAGTTCTAGCTTTTTCTAGTTTGCTCCCATTCTTTCTAAATTTTCTTTATTTCTACAAATCTATAAAGGTCATTTTATATAATTTCTAACACTGATGCTCTTGGTGTTATAAACTTTGGGTCAAATAGCATAGGTTGCTCCAATCTCTCTTTTCATTGCATCCCACCTCTGTTCTAAAGGCAGACTTCTAGCTACCAAATAATTCAAACCAGATAAACAAGACTGGTAGAGGAAAGAATGTAATATTTCAGAGTACACTTGGTCAGATCATATGCCTTGTCCACCCCTCATGGATATTATAATGTTATGTACGGTTAGTCTTATTTGAGCAATCCTGTGAGGTATATAAATATGTATCTAAATTTTACTGGCAAGGAAATTATAGAATAATGTTCTCGCCATTTACTGGAAAAGACAAACCAAAGAGGAACTGATAAATATTAAATGATAAAATATTACATAAGTCTTGAATGAACAAAGTGCTATGGAGAAGCACAGCTGATTGCTAGTTTTTCAAGGATCAGGAAGACTCCTGCGGTGAGGTGAAACATTCATGCAGGTTAAGGAGAAAGGGCCTGAGGTCTCATAGCAGAAGGGGGAAATAACGGATCTAAGCAAAAAGAACACAATACTCTTCCCCAGTAAGGAAAAGAATGAGTGGAAATAAATGACAACAGTCAAGGGCAAAAGTCCAAGAAGAAAAATAGAAAGGAGTAAGGGGGAAAAAAGATAAAGAAAGCTCAAAAAAGATGGAGTCCCTTATGCTCATCTTACATGCATTTGGCCTGGTCTGAGTTTTTAATCAAAGGGAAAATAAAAAAACTCATTTGCACCAGTCCCTGGCTTCCTTAAGTGTGTTTAATCACCAAGTAATAAGCTTTTTTCATAACAAGTAATATCTCTCCATTCTTCCAAACATTATGGGAATTGTTAGAGTGTTACATGCTTGGGAACAAGACCAGAGTGCTGCTTCTTTAGTGCTTCTGCCACAGTGAACAATGCTTTCCTGTGCGCAGCTTTGTACATGCAGTCCAGACATCTTTCCTGTTACCACTGCAAGGTTTAACGGCATCTATATGCATTTTTATTTTACAGGCTCTGAATAAGTTGAATGAGACAGACTGTGCCTCCTATCAGCTGACAGTTGTTTTTGCCAACCTCTTAGACTTCAGGGCATTCTATAAAATGTTGGAGAAATGATGCAGTAGTGGAAAGAATTATTTCAATATTAGAACAAGTGCAGTTTTCGCTGCCAACTCAACTCCCTTAATTAAAATGGAAAGCAACAACAGTTGGCTGAGAAGCCAGGTGAGAACACTTTAGAGAAGACTGAGCCCCATTCGAGCCTCATGTGGATCTGGCAAAGAGAACAGTTCTGCTAGGATCCACATGTGCAGCTCTGGCTCTCAGAAAGCCACACATGTTCTCGAGAAGAGTCAATGGAAAAAGAGCAGAGTGACTGACACTATTTGCATTCCTATTCTCTCTTGAAAACAAACTGAGTTTCACAGGCCTGCTTCTATAGTTTGGCGTTTGGAGTCTTGGATGTTGTAATTTTTAAGCACTGTCACTGAGGATCAATCACAGAAATCATCAAGTGAAATATGCATTTCTGCATAATGAGATAGTAATGAAGGAAAATCTGTATGTTTAATATTCTGGAGCTTTAAGGTACAATGGTGTTGTCAGTTTGTTTTCAACTTGGTTATCAAATATTAATCAAAAATATAGGCTGGGTGCAGTAGCTCATGCCTGTAATCCCAGCACTTTGGGAGGCCGAGGCAGACAGATCACCTGAGGTCAGAAGTTCAAGATCAGTCTGGCCAGCATGGTGAAACCCTGTCTATACTAAAAATACAAAAATTGGCTGGGCATGGTGGCACATGTCTGTAATGCCAGCTACTTGGGAGGCTGAGGCAGGAGAATCGCTTGAACCCGGGAGGCAGAGGTTGCAGTGAGCTGAGATCGTGCCACTGCACCCCAGCCTGGGCAACAGAGTGAGACTCCATCTCAAAAAAAACAAAAACAATATATTGATATTATGTTTGATTTCCCTTCTCTTCTCAGACAAGAAGGTAGTGGTCAAAACTGCAGCCCCTGACCAAGCACAGTGTCCCCAAGGCCTGGTCCAGGCAATGGAGGTGGCACTACCATCCACGAGTATCAGCATATAGTGCTAAGTTGTGCATTCTCAGACTTGTCACTCTCCCAAGCGTGTGCTAATCAGAGTCAGGAAGACAGCCTGCATTCCAGTTAAGGGTGGGTGGTGGTAGTGGTTAGTGGGTGTGGGGATAGCAAGCCAAACAAAACAGAAAGTCAAGACAGCTAAGAAACATTTGAAGCTGACAGTGGTGAGCAGAATCTGGAGACAATTTGGGGATGAAGAACAAATGTCTGAGTGTATGCAGTTTCTATGGTTATGCTCTGGATGCACTGAGAGATTATGCCTGCAAACAGTAAAAAGTTTAGCTAACCATAATTTAAGCAAACATTCTCACATGACAAGAATTCTGGAAGTAGGCAGAATTCTGGTTTTGGTTTAGCTGCTCAGCCATGGCAAAGCTCCAGGTCAATGTCTCTCATGGCCCTCTTGACATTCTTCTCATGGTTGCAGATAACTGCAGAAGCAAGTCACGTCATCACATAGCCATGTTCAAACTCAAAGAACAGGATGATCCAGGGCAAAAAAACTTATTATCAAGACAATCCCTCAAAAATCAGGAAGGAATAGAAACCTTCCCAGAAAAGTACAACTCATCTACCAGATCAGGATGTAGGGTGGCCAACTTGACCTTATTTGCCTGGAAATTTACCAGTTTTAGCATTGGAAGTCCAATGTGGTCAAAACAGAAAAATTGATCACTGTATTAGGGTCACATGGTTATCTTTAGTCCAGAGGCTTAGATCACTTTTCCTGAAATCAAGGGCTTTCTACTCAGTATCTTAATTAGTTTATCTCAACCACAAAGGAAAACATGTTTCTTTGATAGCCTAGGTTCTTTCAACCTTGACTGCACTTTAGAATAATCTGGGGGAGCTTTTGTAAAAATGCTAAAGCATGAGCCCCAATCACAGTGATTTTACCTTAATTAATATGAAATATTTCTTGAGTATCAGTACTTTTTAAAAGATACTCAAGTGATTCTAATGTACATCCAGGGATGAGAAACTACTAGAAAAGTCAAACAATAAGACCAACCATTGTACCAACGATTGAACCACTTGATAAAACATCCCTGGAGCACACAATTTCACACAATTGGCAAGATAATAAATCCTTAAACGAATGTAGTACTTCGTTTTTGAACTTTTTTATATTCATATCTTTATTGACATTCACAGGTTGGTGGTATTTCCATCTATAAATTAGAAAAGGAAGCTTACTTTGTTTTTCCCTCCTTACCCACCCCACTCCTCCATTTGGTCTTTGGATTTCTCTATTATCATCACTAGTTCTCCTGGCTGAGGGTGAATGAAAAGTTGCCCATGAACATGAGAATATAGGGTGTTAGAGATGAAGATGTAAATTATAATGATATGAACAAACCCACAGAATCCTCTCCTTTTCCTAATCTTCTGGGCAGTAGAAATATGCCATTGCTTATCAATGGAGATACAGGAAATTACATGAGTCCGGATCTCATATAGAGAGCTCGATTATATGTGGCAAAAGTGTGCCCACAGGGTCCTTAAAGTAATTGACAGTGATTTATCCAGAAATTCAGAAGACGATGTAGCCAGAGAGAGAATCCATATAGTAGTTTACCGAAAGGCTATAGCTAGAAAGGTTCCAAGGATCAGATCTGAGAAATATGACTAGACTACACATGGGAATATCAACTACAATTTGGGATGTAAAATGTGTGGTGGATCAGAGCAAGTGGTTAACATGTGCCAGTTACTATGCTAAACACCTTAAATATGTTATCTCACTTAATTATCACAAGTAGTTTACGAAAATGGTAGTAGAAATGTCCCATATAACTGGGAAAACAGAAGTAGAGAAGTAGAGAGAGCTACTCAATGTCACATGACCAGTTCGTGGTGGAGCTAGGAGTCACATGCAGGCAGTTGACCCCATGATCCATAATTTTAACTACCATGAAATCCACTGATGTCCTCAGTATATAGAACACCAGAAACACTATGGTATTGATAATCTAGTTCTATAGGGGTTAATTATGTGGTCATTCAGTCAGCCTGAAGAAGCCAGGCATTATCAAGTGGTCAGCACTAGTTTTTGCATTTGTTAAAGTAAATGAGAGACAACTGAAAACTAGTCTATGTCTTCATGAGATGTTGGAAAGTAAACATTATATGTAATAGCCAACTAAAGTCACTTTTAAGTAATAAATTCCTATCACTTCCTGATGGTCTTAGACACTATTACTCAGTGTAACATCAGTAGAGATGTCCTGTTCTTCCACCCACAGAGAGGAGGATTTCTGCTGTACCACTGAGCTGTAACACTGGTAAGGGTAAAGGAAGATGGAGGCATCATTGGGAGGATCAAAGGGCAATTACCTTGATTTAGAGGAGAAAATGAAGCTGGGAGAAATGACTCTGTTCAATGTACTAAAATCAGGCTCTCTTTTAGGCTCTAGAGAAAAACATTTAAAGGGAGCTCAAAGATTTTACATAGACTAGTTTGGTTTTCCAAAATAGACATGCAATGTAATATTTGGAACAGAAAATCCAAGAGGAATTTTTTTTTTTTTTAATTTTGCCTTCGGTTTGGACAAAGATGTGTCACTAGTCATATTCTAAGTTACTGTTACAATGTGAAGATGTAAGGATGATTGCTTTAAGGGTGCCTTTTCAGTTAAGGGTGTTACATACACACTTTTGACCAAACAAGCTCTGATTTCTTATTCTGACTCTATTAGCTTGCTTAAGACCGTTTGGCAAGCCACTTAACTATTTTGTTCTTCAGTTTTCTCATTGCAAAATAAATGTATCAGATATGACCCTCAATTCTCTCACACTCTATAAACTATATGTGATATGTCTTTCTACTCAATAAGAATCTTGACAGTATATAAAGTTTTAAGTGCTAGACAACTAACCATTGGACAAAAACAAGTAATAGTAGTGCAGTATTTAGAAATTGATCTAAGTGAAAGACGACACAATTGCGAATCCAACACAACTCTTCTCAACACACAGACACACACACTCTCCTAATGAATATTTAAAGATCTCCAAATAATAGATCAGAAAATGTACTACTTCTGTCCATTTTTTTCACTTATTACTCTAAAAAAAATTAAGTGGAAAGTGAAACTTCATAATAAATTGGGGTTTAAAATTTAGACCAACATCATTAGGGTAAAATGTGAGCACGGTGTATATTCCGATTCTAATCCAGTAGTGATTCTCAGATGTGTGAAAAAGAAAAACTTCAGCTGAATTAAATTTAAAGGAGTTAAATTGTGCAATGAAGGATTCGCGATTCGGGCAGCCCCCAGAATCACAGCAGATTCAGGAAGACTCCAGGGATGTCTCCTATTCAGAAAAAATTTACAGGCAAAAAAAGGGAAGTGTCGTACAGAAATTGGAAGTGAGGTACCGAAACAGCTGGAATTTGCCTTATTTGACCAGTTTGAACACTCAGCAGTGTATGACTGGTAGAAGTATGGCTGCTGGAATTGGTCAAGACTCAGCTATTGTTACAGGTGTATACTTCTAAGTTAAGTTTTCACTCTTGTCTACCACTTAAGCTAGGTGACAGTCCATCCACAAGTACTCAAATATAGAAGCATGGAGTCCTCAGGACATTTTTAGTTCGCTTTAACAAATGTGTGCCTTGCAAACCAAAAATAAAATTCTAAGGGCCCCCCCAACCATCTGAGTGGACTTTCTCCTCAGCCAAGGTTCTTTTAAAATTTAACCTGAGAGACCGGAGTAGGCCATGATGGGAAGCAGGGGTTGGACATACCTCATTGTACCTCTCCAACACCAATGCAGACTTTTAAGTCTGATGAGAAGCATTTACAATTTATTCTCTGAAGTCTGCTACCTGGAGGCTTCATCTGCATGATTAAACTTTAGTATCCACAACCTCTTATCGCAACCCAGACATTTTTCTTTCTATTGATCCCAGGTCTTTAGATAAACTTAACCTTCAACCCAAATATTTGAAATCTACCTATACCTAAAAGCCTCCGCTTCAAGTTATCTTGCCTTTTTGGACCAAACCAACATAGTTCTTAAACGTATTTGATTGAAGCCTCATGGCTCCCTAAAATGTATAAAACCAAGCTGTACCCTGACCACTTTGGGCACATGTTCTCATGATCTCCTGAGGGCTGTGTCAAATATGAGTGACCATGAGAGCCATGGTCACTCATATTTGGCTCAGAATAAGTCTCATCAAATATTTTACAGAACTTTTCTCTTTTTACCAACAGGTCATATGAACAAGCAATTGGTTGATTTCTGAAAAAGATTTCCGTCTTTTACGTTTGCTGCTTCAGTGTGAAGTATAGTCTTGGCAATCTTCCTGATAGTTCTGGGTCTCGTTATGGGCATGTACTTAGCCCACTGAAGTGAGCCAAAGCAGCCCAGGTCCTGAATGAGTCCTCATTCTCATCCATGTCCATGTAACCAGGGTATAGAACCAAGTGGTGCAGCTGCTGCTTAGGACTGAGCCCGGGCTAAAGGAGAGGACTCTTCTCTTTGAGGCCTTTCACCTACTGCAATGTCTGATAGTATAGCTACTAGCCACACAGAGCTCTTTAAATTTCAATTCTAATTATTTAAAAAAATTTAAAGATAAATTTAAAAGCTAGTCACACCACATTTTGTATGACTAGTGGCTATCTTATTGGACAACACAGATACAGAACGTTTCTATCATTGCACAGAGTTCTACTGGCAGTAATTTCCATTAGTACTAGATGCCAGGGTGGAAATTATCCTGTTATTTTTCTGGGTTTGAAAGGATAGATTTGGGTTTTATTAAAGAGGTCAAGCGGCATTTCAGGAACGGTGGCAGCTGCCTCCTCACCAGATCCTACCCCAAAGCTCAGGTCTCTGCATTCTGTTGGAGGCCCAGGAAGGAACTAATTACCATGCAAATGTTGTTGTTTGGCCATGCTTCAGTGTGAGAGTTTCTAAGGGCAATGAGAGGACAAGCTAGTTTTCCTCTGAAAATATTGCTGCTCTACCAATTCACTCTTTGCTAGATAACAGACATTTGTGGCAGAATAATTTACCAAGGAGTTTTTGCTCTGCCTACCTCTTACCAGAGGAAAGAAAAAGAAAGATGAAAAAATAACTTTGCCCTCACCTTTCCAAATAGTTCCGAGCTTCTGGTATTTCTCTCAGGAGTTAACAGCTTTTGTGCAACCTGGCCCAGCAAGGAGGCTGCTAGATACCTGTTGTCCATCATCATCAATGCTCCTTAATCAAAGGGAATTCAGCTGTGTATTCCCCAGGGGGAGGGTAGAGGAACTGGGTTGAAAGAGGGGGGGGGGGGGGGGATGTTGTCCAAATGTAGCAGTGACTCCTGAAATTTAAGAAAAGGGAAGGAATGTGGTGATGGGTTCCATAACAGGCTGGGAACTTTGTGGAAGTCCCAGTGTGTCCAGAATTTATTCCTTCCAGCAGGTTCTTGGTCTCACTGACTTCAAGAATGAAGCTGCGGCCCCTGGCAGTGAGTGTTACAGTTCTTAAAGATGGTGTGTCTGGAGGTTGTTCCTTCAGATGTTCAGATGTTACGAGTTTCTTGCTTCCGGTGGGTTTGTGGTCTTGCTGACTTCAGGAGTGAAGCCAAAGACCTTCGCAGTGAGTGTTACAGCTCATAAAGGTAATGCAGACCCAGAGTGACCAGCAGCAAGATTTATTGTGAAAAGCAAAAGCACAAACCTCCCACAGCTCGGAAGACCCAACAGCTTGCCACTGCTGCCTCTGGTGGCCAGTTTTTATTGCTTTATTTCCCCCCCCCCCCCCCCCCCCCCCCACATCCTGCTGATTGGTCCATTTTACAGAGTGCTGATTGGTCTATTTTTACAGAGTGCTGATTGGTGTGTTTACAAATCTTTAGCTAGACACAGAGCACTGATTGGTGTGCTTACAATCCCTTAGCTAGACAGAAGAGTTCTCCAAGTCCCCACTCGACCTAGGAAGTCCAGCCGGCTTCACCTCTCACCAATTAGGCAGTAGGACTGATGATAGAGGGTGCTGCTGTGCTTTCAGAGGTGGGGAGCTGCTAAACATCCAGCCTTAGTCTTGGGAGTTGCAGCAAAAGATGCCATGGCCCACATTGGCAGAGGCTGTGTCACCAACTGCCTTTGAATGGACCATCTTCTTGTATATATAGTGTGTATCCTACTGGCAAACTTGGAGGTTCAAAGTCCAGAGGCTGTTTCCTAAGGTTTTGCTGTTGTTGTTGTTTGTTTCTTTTTCCGTTTGAGGATGTACATCACACTAACAAGGGAAAAGAGCCCTCAGCAGTAAATGATATTCGGTATCTTCCCTTAAAAATGGGGAGATTAGACACAGATTTAACTTATAAAAATTAAACATCATCAGCCAGGCGTGCTGGCTCACGCCTGTAATCCCAGCACTATGGGAGGCTGAGGTGAGTGGGTCACCTAAGGTGTTCAAGAGTTCGAGGCTAGCCTGACCAACATGGCAAAGCCCCATCTCTACTAAAAATACAAAATTAACCGGGTGGGGTGGTGCATGCCTGTAATCCCAGCTACTTGGGAGGCTGAGGCAAGAGAATCGTTTGAACCCGGGAGGCGGGGGTTGTGGTGAGCTGAGATTGCGCCATTGCACTCCAGCCTGGGCAAAAAAAGTGAAATTCTGTCTCAAAAACAATAATAATAATTAAATATCATCTTACTTGCATCTCAGATTTGTGAATCAAATTTATTTTTTACACAGATTATTCCATATATCTGCAAATGTTTTAACTATTATAGGTAAGTAGTTATCTTTTTTAGAAGGGAAACTGAGGCACGGGGAAATACACACACTCCCACACACACTTAGTACACTAGCTCAGAGGTAGGTATGATAGAAGACGTGTGTGTATTGCAAGGAATCATTTGAGTGCAAGTAACAAAAAATATAATCTACCTGGTTTATACCAAAAGGAAATAATTGACTGATGTAACAGAAAGCTTTGGAAATAGGGTTGGTAGTGGGACTCATATTATCAGAATTCAGTCCCTCTCTACTTCTAGACTCTCTGTCTTCTGTTCTGACTTTATTCTCAGATTTTGTGCAGGGGCGGGATGACTGCCAGCAAGTTCAGGGCTATCATTTCCCAGGTTTGACTGCAGCTGAAAATGTGATTCCCCTCTCAGGACCCTCCCCACCAGTCTCACTGTGCCTTGTTGGCACCGGTTGGGTCCCAGAACCAATCACTCTGGCTAGGGCAATAGAATGCTCCTTTTGGCCAGGCCTGAGTCACCCAGACACCCTTGGGTTTCGGGTGTGGGAGAGGACACCCGCACCTGCACAGGGACTGAGGCTGAAAAGGAAAATGGAAACACTCTTCCAGAAGGGTGAACAAATGGCAACAGTCCAAATCAAAGCGAAAACAAAGAAGATGCTCATTTCAGCCTTCTCTCGTAGCCTACTTCTTGCCTTCTAGCCTAGAGCCACCTGATTGGCCCTTGAGGCTCTGAAATTTAAATTGAAGGATAAGTATAAATTGTGTGAAGGAAGGCCCTTTACAGTAAACTGAATAATGCCCCCCACCCCAAATATCCAGGCCCTAATCCCTGGAGTCTGTGATTATTTCCTTACATGGGAGAAAAAAAAAAAAAAGCACTTTGCTGCTATGATTCACATAAGGATCTTGGGATGGGAGATTATCCTGAGTTGTTACCCTAAATGCAATCTCATGTCCTTGTAAAAGAGACTTAAATCCGTAAGACTTTCAGGTGAGGGAGGCCCAATTCTAAATCCTCCCTAAGTCTGCCATTTTCTCCTCAGTTACCTTCTATCAGAAGTTGATTCTGTCCCTGAATTGTCAAGCTCCTTAGAGGAAACATTCAACAGGTCAAGAATATAAGATGGTTATGAAAAATTTAGTCTCTGCCCTGGATCATCCTCAATCTGCCCCCTCACCTATGGGAGAGGAAGAACAGAAATCCCTGGAATGGGCCCTCTCTGAAAGTGTCTATATTTGGACACTCTCTCTCAGACTGGGGAGAGTGAACAGACTTTTCAGGTCACATCACTGTTGACAAAACACAGCACAGTGGGACAATGCCCAGGAGCAATAAAGGCAGTTCGGAGCTGCCTACGAGTCAAGCAGGAAATGAGTCCAGGAATGACAGTGAGAGTTATGCCCCCAGGAGACACTGGCAGTAGAGGAGCAATGTTCCCAGAGGATAAGGATGTGAGAGATGAAATTAAGAATTCACTCAAGGGTCAAAGGGTCAAAGGGTCAAGGGAGATAGTCAAGACTGAGTAGTTCCCAGCTCTGCAATCACGATCAAGAGACATCCTGAGAACTAGGGAATCAGGAAACTCCCAAAACCGAAATGGAAATCTGAAATGGTCTAGTGGTTCAAGAGTTCAAAGAATGCTCCCTTCCACCAAGAACACTGGTTACAGAAGATCCAGGGAAACTCTCGCTTACAGGACATCTTGCTGGGGAGTTCAAGCTGCCATTGGATTCACTGCACAGCCAGCCACTGGGTGGTACTTTTGAAGAGCTCTTTGCTTCGGATAGTTTTGCTCCCAGTGTCTTTGAGTCCCATTTTCAGGCTGTGCTCACAAGGACTTGACAGTTTCTCAGGTGTCATATGCCCACAGGGTGAACTGCAGAAACATAAATGTACATCCTGGATTCCTACATTTCAGGCCCCAGGGAAGAACAAAGACAACAATTTAGAACAAAGTGAAGAAACGCCCCTAAGAGACCCACATCAGAATAACATCAAGGAACAGATGCAGGATCGAGGCCCTCGTCCACCAGACACCTGTCACAGAAGGAACAGGCTCCTTTGAAAAGGAAATTCTGAGAAGGAATAAGGCAGGTAGTTCAGTGATTTTGTTGCAGAAATAAAATCAAAGTCCAGGAAGGTTTTCTGTACAAAGCAAGCTCAGATGAAAGCAGAGCTCTCTTGATGCAGGAGCACATGGCAATCAAGAGGTCTTATGGAAAAGAAACTAAGATGAGATGTAGACTTCACGTGTGGGCGAAAAGTCAGTGCAAGGAGGACTTGCAGGCCCAGGCAGAGCCTGTAATTGGACATTCCTGTAATTAGAGGGGATCCCCTCCCACCTGAGCAAAGCCAGGACATAGGTTTGCCCCTATGCTCTAGAGAGAGACACTGTCTCTATCTTCCAAGACTATTCGCTATACAGACATCCTTGAAAAGACAATCAGAACAAAGGCAGTCCCTGTCTCTGCATGTAAGACAGGCAGAAACATGAGACACCTGTTGAAAGCTGTCCCCAACAATAGTAACAAGGAGGAATAAATCTTTATCTTATTTTTCTTTTAACTTATTTCTATCCATGATACATCACTTTTTTTTTTTTTTTTTTAATCTAAACAGTAGAATTAGAAGCACTTCTCAGGGTTTGGGGCTGATTTAATTATACAGATTTATTAATGGACCTCAAATTTTCTCTTTCAATGAATATTCTTTTGATTATTATTGATAATGAACACTTCTAATGGATTTAAGAATTATATTTCACCTTGCTTCTGTCCTTGATCATTTATCTGTTACACTCTGGGGCTAAAATTGTGCTACTTGGTCTTAGAGCTACAATTTTAACCCTCAAAGTGAGGTTCTAGTGCTGTTCAAAGCTGCTCAGCCTGAGTCTGAGTAATCTTGCAGAAGGGCTCTGCTCTGCCTAGTAATTCCCAATTCTTTCACTTATCTGAAATTCAAAGGTTCACCTTTCTTTGTCTAATTTTGAGCAAGAAGAAACTGGTTATAAAAAGTCACATAAATCCAAATGCCAATAAAGATAGAATAACTCCACATTTTTTACAAAGATAGCTAGGGATCAAAGGAAGGAAAATTTTTCTGTGATTTAAAAAGCTTATATAGACTGACCAAGAATATGCAGTGAAATTTCTGAAAAGGTAGGTAAGCTTACTGAGTAGACCTTTCCTTCACAGTAACAGAGCTAAGTTTATATTTTGCAAATAAGTGTATCATATGGAAAATGTTCATAGTGGTTATGAATTTATGTCATATAGTTCTGGTGTTGGAGTATGATTTAGATGAGAAAATTTTCCTTTCCTTTATTTACATGGTTCAAAAACAAAAACAACATAATAAAAAAAAAGACTACCTCCAATCCTGTCTCTATTCACTCTACAAATATTTGTATTAGTTTCTTGTGCATCTTTCCCAAGCAAATCAAACATACATTCGATTCATCTTCCTTCCTTACATAAAAATCATATACATTGTTCTGCCCTTGCTTTTTTCACTTAAAATTATATTTTGAGATTGTTCCATATCAGAATATAGTACTTTCTCATTATTTATTACACTTTGTATAATAATTAATTATTTAACCTAAACCCTTTTAATGGTCATTTGTGTCATTTCCCATTTTATTCTGTTTTGAATAGTATTGTAACAAATAATCTGGTAAATTGTCCTTTCATATATGTGCAACATAAATTCTCAGATGGGATGGCTGGGTCAAAGGATATAAAGCTTGTAATTTGAAAACATTTACCAAATTGCAATATATAGAACTTGTAACACTTTGCACAACCCCAGCAGTGTCTGAGAAATCTGCTCAATTGGCCTAAATTTCAAAGTGTATTCAACAAAGCTAGTGGAAATGTTCTCGAATATTGTTATTCACCACGTTGACCAAATGTTTTAAAGAGAGAGCCATCTACATTTATATAGAACTGTGACAATGATTTCAAGTGCCAGAATGTATTAGTGAGCAATTTATAGCCTTGAAAACATCAAATTGTGCATTTCTGAAAAGTTGAAGAAAACAGAGAATATTTATACACTATAGGAAATCATCAGAGATCTACTAAACTATTAACAAAGATTTTATCATCATCGCTATAGATAATAATCTTCTATGTGTCAATAACCGAAATTACAGGTTATTTTCTTAAATTTACATCAATTGTTGAGAAGAAAACGTTCAACATATTTATATACCTAACTAGAAACCGTTCAAAAAAATACCAGTCATAAACCCAAAAGAAGATAGGCTCCTATTTAAAGTAGGTTCCTATTTATTTAGAAGAGTGTAGTAGTTAAGACAATAGGGTTTACATTTAAACCATCCTGAATTTGAATCCCAGTGCTGTTACATAATATGGTCAATTTGTTTACAACATTGCCTTTCTTCTCCATCCTTGCCATGCTCTAGTGTGGGCAGAGAATATTTCCCTGATGGATTGACTTTGGGCTTGACCTGTGACTCGCTATGACTCTGGAATGTAAGTGGAAGTGACAATCGCCAGTTCCCATCATGTAATTCTCCTCTTCCTTTGAGCTTCTTCCTTTCTCCAGGACAGCAACATTCCTCAGTGAATGTTTCTTCAGTCTTTCTCCCCAGAAGGAAAAGACACAGAGAAGACTTGAATCCAACTAGCAACCTAGAGCCAAGCCCAGCTGAACCCAGAGAAGCACAACTTATCAGAGAAGTCCAGCCAAGCCAGTAGTATGAAAGTTTCTCTGCAGATTTGTTAGCAAGAAATAAGTAATGTGGCAACTTCTGAAATTTTCAGGTTGCTTTTCCTGCACCTACTAACTGTGTATCTTTGGAAAAGATCCTCAAACTCTTTACACTACCATTTTATCTATAAGATGAAAATCATAATGGGAACACATAACCTATAGAGTTGTTAGGATTAAAAACAATAATGCAAGTGCTTAGCGTGGAATCTTCCATGTCATAAATGACCAAAAAATGATAAACAGTAACAATCCCTGGTTAGATCACAAGCTCAATGAGAACAAAGGCTTTGTCCTGTTCACTCTGCACAGTTCCTGGCACAAGGTGGTGCTTAATTAACACTTGAATGAGTAAGTGAATATATTGGTGAAGTGCACTTGCTCTGTTTCAAATGATCACTTTGTTTTCAAATGTGTGGACATACTTTCAGTCATGGATTAATTTGGATGAAACCTTGTAAAAATGGGAAACAGGATGACTAGCAAACAGTGTGTGCTCTAAGAACAGCATTGATAAAACTACTCATGAACTGCATGGCATGTTGGAAAGAGCACACATTTTGTAGTCTTTATTTTATTTTATTTATTTATTTATTTTTGAGACAGGGTCTCTCTCTGTTGCCCAGGCTGGAGTGCAGTGGTGCGATCTCAGTTCACTGTAGCCTCCACCTCCCGGGCTCAAGGGATTTTCCCATCTCTGCCTCCAAAGCAGGTGAGACTACAGACATGTGTCACCATGCCAGGCTAATTTGTTTTTTATTTTTCTGTACAGTCAAGGTTTTGCCACGTTGCCCAGGTTGGTAAATTGTGTAGTCTTAAACCTTGTGTTGAACCAGAGCTTGCCACTTATGACTCATGTTAGATTAATTACTGGGAATTATAGTTGCCATATTTTAAAAGAAGGAAGATAGTTGCCTTATAGGGTTATTAAAAGAGTCAAAAAGAAATAGTGTATACAAGTTTCTGGGTCCTATTAATAGTGTAAAACATCTTAGGTTTCCTTTTCTTGAAATATACTTGTGAGAGAGAAAGTAATGGGAATACTTTGGAAGACAGCAATATAGATGTTATATTATTCCTTAAATCTTAATTCTCAAGGACTTAGGTATGCATACACCATTTTAGCATCTCCCTAATCCACTTAAGTGAAATGAAGTACTTATTTAAAATTCACTTTAATGTTGCCTCTTAAACTGTATTTAGCGGTTTTTTACATAATATACTTAAACTAAAAATGCACTTTTAATTACAGGGAAGTTCTAAGGAAAATAGTAATTGCAAGGAAAAGATTTAATTTACCCCCTGCATGTTCAAAACTCTCCAGAGAACAAAATATGGCTAAATATTTTTATTTTTTATATATATATATATATGTATATATATTTTTAACCAATTTGTATGAGCTCTTCTGTGAAAAAAGATAATTGCTTCTTCTGAATTTGCCTCGTTGGGATGTCGTTGGCCTACACTGAGCAGCCCTATCAGAAACAGACGAGTGAGACTCATAGCTGTGCTTGTTGAAAAGAAATTACTGAGACATTGTTCAAGTATATTGTAGGGTATCCTCCTGATAGTGAACCCTTGGGAGAAATTCCTTTCTGGTCTTGGCAAGAACATGTGTGCTCTTGCATACTCAGTTTGCTTTTAAACTACAAAAACTGGAAATTGGGTAACTGACCAGGTTTTCCTCATTACATCAACTGCTAGAAACCTAAAGTCCAGTTTGTGGCCTACCTAATAAAAGCAGTTATACCATCAACACTCAATGGTAAATGCAAAGGACTCTGGTATTTATTTTTACAATAGCATTAGGCCTTGGTCATATACCTCTCTCCTTAAACTTTTCTTTTTTCCCTTCTTTTAAACCACATAGAGGGAACTTTTTTCTCATGTTTGTTTATTTATCTGTTTACAAAATTTGGATTATACTACCTAAACCTGTTAGCCTGAAATTTTTTCTCACTGAAATTTATTTTAGACACATATTTTCAAGTCAATACCTAAAGATCTAACATACTGTTTTTAGAAATTTCTAATCAGGTATTCTATTATTATTATAATGCATTATAATTTGTTTAGTCATTTCTCCACTGACTGGCATTCACTAGAGTCCCAGTTTGACCACATCATTATACAATACATATCCTGTTCATAGAGAGTTACATCCTCATATAACTTTATTCCAGAGACCTTATTTTCCAAAATCTTACCTACTGCTAATTTAGGTCATTTGATTATTTTTTATCTTCTTTAGTTACTTAATATATTTTTTCACAACAAGTTAAAGCATAATTCAACTGATTACTTATATTAAAGCTTACTATATATGCCATTAAACCTTTCAGTCTTATCCTTTCTGATTTCTTCAAAATTTAGAGTAATCAACCCTCCATAGACTTGATATTCAAATGCATTTTCTCATTTTAACATGATTGATTTTTAAATGTTTATCTTTTTTACTTCTATGTTATTCTGGGACAGAAATTATATTTAAATTATATTTATCAATTTATCAGTTTCCCCAAAGTATTTAATAAACCATGCCTTCTTGTCTATTACCATTGCCAATACTTTAGTTAGATGACATTCGCTTAAGAGAGCCAGACCCTGTAAATAGCTGTCTTAACCAAATCCATTCAATCCATCCTCTTTCTATGTATCATATTTGACTTTCATTCAAATTCATTCATTTATTAATGTCTACATTTAGAACTTACATTGACTATTCCATATATATTCAGTTTCTATTTTGTGAAGACATTGGCAAGGTGCAAGAGATATATTAGGGAACATATAGATATGGTCCCTGCCCGTATAGATCTTAAAGTTGTTTGGGAAAGACAGACATTAATTAAGTGCATATACAAGTATAAAATTATAACTAAAATATAAATAAAATTTACCTGTGATCTGTTTTTCCCACATAACCTCTTGGAAATATATGTTTTTTCAATTATTTGAGAATTTAGTAATTATAGGTTTGGTTGAAGAAAGGGCTATTTGAAATGAAAAAAACACATTGAGAAATGAAAAGAAGATAGGATTCGAGTGTTAAACATACAAGACACTAGAGCTACATGGGGAGCACTCCACTATTATGTTGAATAATAGTGATGTAAGTGGCAACAGCATTCCCAGCTCCATCTATGTGCCAGACAATGTTTTTAGTGCTGTACATGTATTGATACATTTATTCCTCTCAAGAATCACTGTTCAGAAAAAAAGGCTATAGTCCACAGTACTGAATACAGCTTGAGGGCAACTGAAATGATAAATAAAAAAAGTCCTATGGAATTATGAAGCAAACAATGAGGACGCAATTTTAACACAAAACACTTCAGCTGTGTATTGGAGCAGACGCTAGGTGAGAGACTCCATAACTGCTTCTAGGTCTTGGCATTTGTTTGATAGGAAAGGTCTCAAGAGAAGGTCTACTAAATAGATTACATTGCCAAGTCATGCTCATAATAGAAACCAATTATGAAACTAAATGACATATTTGGCCCTTACTGCTAAAAATCCTTGATTTTACTATAGAAGTAATACTCTTGGTAGTAAAATGATAGTTAAGGCCAGGCACACTGGCTCACACCTGTAACTCCAGTACTTTGGGAGGCCAAGGCGGGTAGATCACCTGAGGTCAGGAGTTTGAGACCAGCCTGGCCAACATGGCGAAAACCTGTATCTACTAGAAATGCAAAAATTAGCTGGGCATGGTGGTGCATGCCTGTAATTCCAGCTACTCAGGAGGCTGGGGCAGGAGAACCACTTGAGCCTGGGAGGCGGAGGTTGCAGTGAGCCAAGATTGCACCAGGGCACTCCAGCCTGAATGACAGAGTGAGACTCTGTCTCAAAAAATAAAATAACATAAAATAAAGTGATAGTAGAATGAAATTAGTAGAATACAAATATAATAGAGAAAAGGATAGATAAAATGGTAATGTCATTAATAAAAATATATGTGATACTACAATAATTATATTTGATTGATAAATGCAGGTACTAGCTACATACCTTATAAAAATAAGAATTTGTCTTTTATTTGTCATAGTATGAAAGACAGAGACCTGTATAGTTATCACATAAACAGAATAGTTCTATTCAAAGAATAAATGGTAAAGATTCTATAATCTTTTAGGACAAGATTTTATCTGAGAAATAGTGATAATTCTGTTCTCAGGATTCTTGAGAAATCCTGTGTCTCACAGTAAATTTTTGTCAAACTGAATTTGACTTTAGTTACCAAATGCAACAAACCACTACAGTACATTTGTTGTTCTGTCTGACTTCCAGGGTCTTTGAGTCACATAATTGACCAGTACAAGAAAATAACAATTCTAAATTTATTTTATTATCACTGAGTAAACTATATTATGTTGATTAATAAGTTAATGAAAGATTCTAATTATTGTCTTGTTTCCCTGCTCCATATTAAGAGTTTAAGTGATCAATGCAATAAACCTTGCATAAGTCATAACTGACAAAAAATTTGAGCTATTTTTCAAAAAAAATCTAAATTATAATTTCATGAAGGAATTCTAATAGTAATTTATTTCAGTTCCCTCTTCAGTGAAAAATGAGGTTGTAAACTCAAAACTGAGTGAGATTTATGAATAGCTCAATGGTGCTTGAAGATAAAACTAGTTCACTAATTTTCCAGGAGTTCTAAGTTGACAGAATTACAGCACTCTTTTCATATTGCCTTACTTTGATGTTGTCCTTTATTTATTTTCTTTTTTCTTGATGTGATTATTTATTGTCCAGATGTTTGAAGCTATTACTAACTTTAGATTTACAGTTCCAGCAGATGGTTGAAAAGAAAAAGATGGATTCAACACTCCTATAATTGCTGTCTTACAGTTCTTTTTAAAACTGTCTAACAGAGGCTACTCTATCAATGCCTACCTATTATCTATCTAAAAGTATCTATAACCACAGTGAATCCATTATTTGCAACTTCTGGCGCTTAAGACCATTTTGAAGGTCAATCTGATGTCTCTTTCAAGCCCTATTTCTCTTTGCTCCCATGTTTGTGTGCTGCTCTGCAGTTAAGTGAACAACTCATTATTCCCTGGCCTCATTTCACACTTTCTTCCTTACATGGCTTTTGTTCATTCAGCCAATATTCATTTATTAAGTACCAAGAATTATGCTAGCCACTTTAGCTGCCAGTATGAAGCAAGATATTCACAATTACTGTCCTTTATCTTAGTGAATCTTTCAAATAAGAAAGTAGATAATATACAACATAATGTGATTTTTCCCCTCTTCCAAAATGCTTTCCTTTGCTCCATTTTAACAGCAAAGATATTAAGCATTTTTCAAAATCAACTTATATTGAAACTTACCACATAAAGTTTTGCTATATAATTTCTTCTGTTACCGCTTGTTATTGGAATCACTAAATTATTGTCTGAGGACATTCAGTATCAATTTTGTATCCTCAGTGGTGCCCCAGTGTGAAGTTTTGCAGTTTGTAATAGTTTAAATATTTGTATGACATTTTAAAATATGAAGTAATAGGCCAGGTGCAGTGGTTCACGCCTGTAATCCCAGCACTTTGGGAGGCTGAGGTGGGTGGATCATCTGAGGTCAGGAGTTTGAGACCAGCCTGGCCAACATGGCGAAACCCTGTCTCTACTAAAAATACAAAAATTAGCTGGGCGTGGTGGCGGGTGCTGTAATCCCAGTCACTCGGAGGCTGAGGCAGAAGAATTGCTTGAATCCAGGAGATGGAGTTTGCAGTGAGCTGAAATTGTGCCATGGCACTCCAGCCTGGGTGACAGAGTGAAACTCCATCTCAAAAAGGAAAGAAAATGATGTAATAGGCACATATTTCAGTAATCTTTCCCTTAGAAATGTTGGTATGCTTGCATTTTAATGCAATTGTGATTCCATTTTAGGGAAAAGCATCACATCTTAAAAATTTTAAGTCAAGGTTTAAAGTAGCATTATAGGCAAATTTAATAATTTACTTCTCTGTAAAATTTGTACCAACCCAGAGTGTTTATTTCAGTTGTACTGTTCTTCCAACTGCAAAAGTATTTACTGTAGTCTTTATGTTTTAGTATTGCCTTTTCTCCATTTATAGTATTTGTGCTGCTGCTGACTTCTAAGGTAATCAATCCTTAGCACAGGCTGCAATGTATCTTACATCTTAAAATATTTTGTCTTTCCTAGAGTCTAATACAAGTCACTGTTTAAGTACATTTGTTGAGCTTCAATTCTGCTTTAGTCTACCTTCATGAAGAAAATGAACATTCTGCATTATGTCCTGATTAGGCACTTAAATTTTAACAAATTGATATCATCTCTGTTCTTCTCACAAATGAGTGTCAAACTGGACATCTGCTTGTAGATGGTGCTACAGAATTTCTTTACTTCAGTTTCTTGTCAAAGAGAATAACCTTGAATTATCAATAACTCAAGAATGAAAAAGGTTATTCATGGAAACTTTTCTGAAAAATGGAATAATCTACTCTCAACTTTTATCCTTAAATAAGACAAAGAAATCTAGAATCTTCTATATTTAAGCTATGCTTTATCATTGACCTCATTTAATAATATAAAAACAGTCCTATGAAAATTGCCTTTTAACATACTTTATGGATACCATTGAAGGTTCATGCTATTCTATGGTTTCTCTTTTATGACAGTTGGCAGAAATATCCCATCTGTCCCTAAATCTGTTATTTTAATTTATTTTTATTTTTTTGATTGAGTCTTGCTCTGTCGCCCAGGCTGGAGTGCAGTGGCGTGATCTCGGCTCACTACAAGCTCTGCCTCCCGGATTCACACCATTCTCCTGCCTCAACCTCCCGCGTACCTGGTGCCCACCACCACGCCCGGCTATTTTGTTTTTGTATTTTTAGTAAAGATGGGGTTTCATCGTGTTAGCCAGGATGGTCTCAATCTCCTGATCTCGTGGTCCGCCCACCTCGGCCTCCCAAAGTGCTGGGATTACAGGCGTGAGCCACCTCGCTGGGACAAATCTGTGTTACTTCTAAACAGCAACTTTTATCTTATCTTACATTGGCAGTAAAGTCCGATGATCAAGGTTGGGTGCCTTGATCCACATCTTGTGACCACCACTTATATGTCAATGACTTTGTTTTCTCTTTTAGAAATCAGTGAAAAAGTAGTTTCTACCTCCCGGGATTAGAAAGGAGTAAACTATATCAAGCCTACAAAGCATCTGCAAAAATCCCTGGCACAAAGTGCGCTTTCCCTGTTAGCTGTGATTCTTTGGAAAATGATGTATTTTGAAACTTTTTTTTTCTGGCTTCTAAAAAGAGTAAAGTCAAATGTGTTGCCTTTCTGACACTTTGGGAATGGACACAAAATCTTCTACTTATTTTTCTACTTTTATTCTCCCTTAATCTATGGTTATTTAATTTCATTCTCTGTCATACTGCATACTGTTGGGTATAATTGTATGCTCCAGTATTTTAGGTTGAATTAAGAAGAATAAAAAGTGTGCATACATAATATATTTTCATTTTAATCTTTTGCTACTTCAAGACAAAATCTCTGGATTTAAATAGCTATTGGAAGAGAGAGGAAGAGAGTTCCTGAATATGTCCTTGTTCTTGATTCACATGATCAGTTTGTGATAATTTATTGAGCTATAATTTTTGTATATTTTTCTATATTCTTCTTATTGTTGACTCACATTTCACATTTACAAATTTTTAAAACAATGAAAATATTGCATCTTCTATACGTATTTGCACTGAATCTTCATCTTCTTTATCTAATTGCACTGATTCTTTTTCAAACCTAATAAAAGAAAGTACATTTTCTCTATGTTTGGGTCAGTCACCTCATTTTTCTTAGGCAAGGCTTAAAGACCAATTCTATAATTTCAGTTACAAATAACAACAACAACAAAAATGAAAAGACTTCAAAAAAAGGGGAATTTTTCTGTTCACATAACTTCAAAATCCAAAGGTAGCTTATATTTTCAACATGGTTTTTATCAGGGCTTCTGCTGTTGTCTTCAACCAATTTTTCCCAGGCTGCTTCCGTGACCCAAACTTACTGCCCACTTCCCCCATGACCCCAAAGTGGCTCCCAGCATCTCCCAGGGCCGCATACTGCCTTAAATGCATCCCCAATCTATACAGAAGAGCAGCACTCTTGAGTTTCTCTCTAATAGGAATTACTTGGGTAATGTGACCCCTAAACTATTCACAGTATCAAAGGAGAGGTAATTTTACCCTGGTTTAATCAAACAAACAAATTCTATCTCAGAAGCTGAGCAGAGCAGTAACCCCACGCAAAGGGCATGAAGATTTTGCAGTGGAGAGCAGTGAAATAGTCTTGGAGTAACAGATTAATTTATAATTACTGCCTTTTTTATATCTTGAGCTTGTGACCATGAAACCATTTATACTAACAGACAGGGCCATTAGCAGCTATTAGCACTAAGGGCAAATTTGTTGATTATTTCATTGATGCATTCATTCCTTTATACAACAGAATTTTGCTGAAGTTTCTATGTAGACAGTCATTAGTATCTAAGTCTTTGGGACACAAAAAGTCCAATAACTGGCTGTAATAGAGTGGTATGATGATGAGGGTGTGAAAAATATTATTGGTAAACACATCAGTTTGCTTAGTGATATAATAAAAAGTCAAAACTCCCCCTGTGAGAAGCATCAAAGTAATTTTACCCTCCTTTATAATGGTGTCCTTCCATCCGCCTTGCATCATGTGGCTTCAGTTGTAATTCAAGCATAGCTATCATGATTTTGCTCAGAACAAATTCTTAACCTATTTTACGTACTTTCTTTGAATCCAAAGAAATAGATTCTGAAGTATGTTACAATCAACCACTCTCTAATAGCATTTCCTGATTATAAAGCAAATGGCTCTCACTAGAAAGTGGGCTTCTTTTAATACCAACATCATGAGTGGTATTTCAAAAAATGATGGTTTCTATTTTCATACATTAACTTCTGGAAAAATAAAATATAAATCAATTAAAATATTCATTTACATCAACGCAAGATTGTAATTTGTGTCCTAGCCTTCTCACAATTACCTAAAGGTAATGATATGAAGAAAAAAATTAATGTTTGATTAATCAGCACTACTAACAGGTCTGAATTTACTTTTCTATACAAATTTTTTTGCAAAAACTTCAGGATTAAAGATCCATATTCTTTAAGAGATAATTTCCTTAATTTTTTAAAAAATAAAACAAAATAAGGCTGGGCATGGTGGCTTATGCCTGTAATCCCAGCACTTTGTCAGGCCGAGGTAGGAGAATTACTTGAGTCCAGGACTTCAAGATCAGCTTGGGCAACATAGTGGGATGCCTGTCACTACAAACGTTTAAAAAACAATTAAAAAAAAAATAAAAACAAAGTAAAATTTAATTGTTATTCATTGGTACTCAAAAAGAGGGAAATTACATTTTTATGTATTCATATTAAATTGATCATTTCTTTAAAAGTCATTTTCTTTCCTTCTAAATTAATAAATTATTTGTCCCCAAGAATATATTATCTCTATATCCTGTTAGGGCACACAATAGCATATTGTAAGTGAGGTTTCAGTTTATCTAATTAAGCACTAAGGCACACAGTTGACTTTGGCAAATACAGTCATATTTTTCACTAATTGTACATTCCACTTGCTCAAATCACTATTCCAGACATAAATTTACTGCCAATTCACTATTCACAATAGCAAAGACTTGGAACCAACCCAAATGTCCATCAATGATAGACTGGATTAAGAAAATGTTGCACATATACACCACGGAATACTATGCAGGCATAAAAAAGGATGAGTTCATGTCCTTTATGGCGACATGGATGAAGCTGGAAACCATCATTCTGAGAAAACTATCGCAAGGATAGAAAACCAAACACTGCATGTTCTCACTCATAGGTGGGAATTGAACAATGAGAACACTTGGACACAGGGCTGGGAACATCACACACCGGGGCCTGTCGTGGGGTGGAGGGATGGGGGAGGGATAGCATTAGGAGAAATACCTAATGTAAATGACGAGTTAATGGGTGCAACAAACCAACATGGCACATGTATACCTATGTAACAAACCTGCACGTTGTGCACATGTACCCTAGAACTTAAAGTATAATAAAAAATAAATAAATTTACTGCTGATTAAACACGTGATATCAATGTCTCTACTTACACCTTTACTTACAATTTCAATTTCCAATTCTATTCCTGGAATAAGTATATTCACTATGGGATTCTTTTTTCTTCACATCACTTATCAAATGATATATACAATAAGAGTTTACATTCATTTCTCTTCTTGTAATAGCTAATTTATCCTGCAATAAATAGCAGCATATTAAAATATTCTATTAATTACCTGCTATTTTACATAATTTCATAATACAGAAAGAATTTACTTGGATCACAATATAATAGTTTTAATCTTTTAAAAATATTTATTTGATTGCATCTCTGCTTTTTAAGTATAAGTGGATCATTATGGCAGGGGTGGGGAAAGTGGTGGCTAAGGGGAAATTTATTTGATCACAGACAATTGTGTGCAATGTTTGTAGCTCTAATTTTGGCCAAAGAACAAAGTGTGTTATTCATCTATGCTAATGGTAATAAGTGTGATATAACTGAACTTTCAGTGCACTTCTGTTAATTGAAATTTCCTTCTCATTTTTTAAGAATTAAAAATTATCAACATGAGATTTTAAAATATGCAATATCATAAAGATAGACCCTTAAATATATCGAAAAATTTAAACAGTGTACTGATTCTTTTCTCAATGGGTTTACTTCTAATTAATCAGAGTAGGTTATTTTTTCATTCTACTTCTATTAATTTCCTTTTGACTTATAATTTTTTCTCTAGCTCATGAAATTGTTTGATTTTGTAAAAGATTAATCTTACATTGAAAGTAATTATTTTTATAGGAGTGAACAATATGATAGCTCTAAGGGTCTTTTTTAAGGAACTTAAGCCTCAAGGCATAAGTGTGTCAGTTTATGAAATGTATTCATGTATTCATAATATAAAATCAAAGATAAATTTTTGGGCTATTTTTCTGATTCTCAGTTTTTAAAAGAATCATCCTTTGATTGTACTTAATCTTGTTCTGTCTTGTAACTAATTTAAAGTATAATAATAATAAATAAATTAAAAAAAATTATTTTCCAAAGAACTTTGGCCTTGCTTGCAGGCACTCTGCTCAATTTCAGCAGGTTTTTGTTTATGCAGAAAGCCTTGAGATGGTCACTAGCTTTTACGAGTGGGTATCAGGTTTATCCTCAGTTTAATTTAGTTTTAACATGTGTAGTTCTAGGGTATCTAGCAATGGAAAAGCTAACCGTTAAAACCACTTCTACTCAATAATTTCCTAATTACAGGTGAAAGAAACAAAACGTATGGAGAATTGTCAGTAGGCTATTCTTCTTGTAATGCTTATAAAATTTCCTCTTGAATGGAGCTCCACCTGGGAGGTTTGTGCCCAGTTTGGTCTTCGTGACCATTCTCAACTCAAATAATTACTTTTATTCTATTGAGCATTGAAGTAATTGCTCATTACCTACTAGGTCAATACCTAGTAGCTACTGAGCACCTACTATGTACTATTCTAATGCTAGGAATACAGCAGTAAGCAGAAAATGTCCCTGTTATCAATCAGTTTTCATTCTTATGAGTACGCACTTGCATTAGTCTGGGTTCTCCAGAGAGTTAGAACCAATAGGAGCTATACACACACACACACACACACACACACACACACACACACGCACGCATATGTATGTAACATACATACACATACATAATTCCATTATACATATACATATGTAAGATATATGAATCCTGACATAAATCTGTAAACGTATATACATATATACGTGTGTGTGTGTGTGTGTATATATATATAAACACAATTAAGGAAGCTGGAAAGTTCCAAGACCTGCAGGGTGAGCTGGCAAGCTAGATACCCAGAAGAACCTATGGTTTAGTTCCAGTCTAAGTTTAAAGGCCCGAGAACCAGGGGAACTTGGTATCATTCCAAGCTAAGGACCAGCAGGATAGGGACTCAGGAAGAGCTTACGTTTCAGTTCAAGCACAAAAGCAGAAAAAAACGCTGATGTTCCAGGTCAAAGGCTAACAAGAAAGAAAGATCCTCTCTTACTCAGCAGAGTCAGCCTTTTTTTTTTATTCAAGCCTTCAACTGATTGGATGAGGCTCACCCATGGTGTGGAGGGCAATCTGCTTTACTCAGTTTACCAATATAAATGTTAGTGTCTTCCAAAAGTACCCTCACAGAAACACCCAGTGAAGTTGGCACATAAAATTAACCATCCTAACACTTATGTTTCAAAATCTGTAACTTTTCAGAAGTCTCCCTTGAGTTTCATGCTCACATATCTATCTGCCTACAAAACGTATCACCTTGAATGTTAATAGTTATCTAAAACTTATTAATGTAAAAGGAAAACACTTGATTCCAAATGCTTAACTTCCAGAAAAAAAACCCTGCCTTTCTCAATGTTTCCCCTTCTTTGTCAATGGCACCATTACTTGGCCATTAACTCAGGTTAAAAACTGTGGAATCATTCCTGATGTACGTCTTTCCTGAAGTCCTTATTAAATATAATTTACTATCGTGGCATTGCCCATCTTTCTCCAGTGTTGCTTCTTCCAGTGCATCCTTCATTGACAACAGGAAAAAAATCTTACTAAAGTAAGCAAATCAGATCATGTCAACTCTACCCTCCTCATCAGCTAAATATTCTTTAATAGCTCCCTATAACATATAAAGCCTATTCTTCTTAGTGTAACATAAAGAACCTTTATGTCTCTCCCATCTCATCTCTCATCATAATGCACTCAAATTATTTGAATCAGCCATTCAGCCATCCTAGGCTCTTTGTATTTCTCTGAATTGCACAGCCCTTAGACATCTATGCCTTTACATATAACTTTCTCTCTCCTTAGCTTCCCTATCTCCAACCTTCTCTACTTCATGCATTTTTGTCTTTCAGAACCCATCCAAATACCACTTCTTCCCGGAATCCTTCCTTGACCTCCTGAGTCTGTGCTACATGCATAGCACTAAGTGGGTACTTCTGTTAGTACTTTTATACTCTGTGATAACTGTATGTTTATTTGTCCATCTCCACTCTTTACTGCAAGTTTCTTTTGAGCAGAAATTTGTATTTGTGATTTGTACGTGAAGTCTGTCTGAGCTTCACATAACAAATCACTATGCATAGAGCCTGATACGAGCAAAAAAGGAAGAGAGAGAAGAAAAAGAGATTGTATAAGGTTCACAGGTTGTTAAGCATCTGGAATTGTAATTCTGTGTTACAACTGGGAAAGGCATGATTTCCTAGGGTGCTCAACAGAAAAGATCCAAAAGAGTGAACACGATGTAAAGAGTGAAAAAAGTTCTCCTCCTCCAGACTGTAAGATTCTCTGCAAAGGATCACATCAGACCAGCAGATGCTATTCTCCTGTTCAATGAAAGGAGCATTACCACTTCATGAGTGGTGCTAGTAATTTCCCTGTTCTAATGGGGCAAGACCTAACAGCAAGGTCGACATTCCAGAAGGGAGCACTTAAATGATACAACCATGAATACCCAGGGACCTGCTTTATGCCCCAGTTGTTCCCCTACCATCCATCAATACAAAGGGGCCAATGATACTGTTGGGAAACCAACAAGTGGGCAACCCAGCAGAAAGGTTACTTTAGAATCTGCTTCCTCCAATCACATCTGGTACCGAATGTCTGTTTTAAATTCCCCAGGAACCCAACTCTGAAAGAGAGATTTTCATGCATGCAGTTTATTTGGGAGTTCTGTAAGGAACAATACCTGCAAGGGGGTGAGGGAAGCTGGATTGGGTAGAAGAAAAAGTCAAACTGCAATACGGTTGCAATAAACACCTTATTTGTCCCCTCAGGGAGCTCTGGACCTGGGATGGACATTCTAAATTGTTCTCAATTGAAACAAAGGAGCCAAATCTGTTTCAACAAGTCATCGATGTGGGCTGACCTCTGCAAGGAACCCAACTTTAGGCATAGGAGATTCCTTGGGCAGAGAATTCCTAGATTAGGACTCACCTGTGTTTAGTCAACACATCCAGCAGCTGAGCAAATGAGACTTCCTTAGAAGCAGGGGGCGGGGAGGGGGGGTAGGAAATTGATCTGATTAGCAAACCACTGCATCTACTACACTGTGCTCCCAGTAGCAGACAAAATGAAAGTACCATAAAAGTTGAGACGAGGGTAAGGAAACTTTGTATAAAAAATAATAAGGCATAAATATAGAAGAGCATACTTTTTGTGAGTGATAGCAAATTGTTTGGGTTATACTAAAAAATGCAACAAAAAAGTATACATGAAAGATGCCTAAAGTGTAATAGGTATAAATGGGAAATAAGTCAATTGGGGCAGAGTTTGAAGGCGTATGGATACCAGAGGAAGGAGTTTGGGCTTTATTTAGTAAACAATGGGAAAGTTTTTTGAGTTAAAGATGACATAAACTTGAATTGAAAATTAAATAAAACATTTTTCTGATTTGTCTAATTCAGTCTATTCATTGTTCAATTTCAGTTTACAACACATTTTTATCTATTTTAAAGATACTTCCAATACTATTCCCTCCTCCATTTCCTCTTTCTGTGTATGTTACATACACTGCACTCTTCCTTTAATAGCAGAAAAAAAGAACCAAGTGCCTGGCTGGCTTGCCAAAAAGAGATTTGCATAGAAACAGTCTACTAGGAGCAATATATTTGACAGTTTTGAAATAAGCAATAACGTGATGATTTTCATATTGTACTTCAATTATCTGAGAAGTATAAAAACCATTACTTGAGTCATTAAAGTTAGAATGAACAGTGGGGAATTCACTCTAGGAAGAAAATGTTTCTGTTGGCAGAATGCTGAAACAGTTAATCACATAATTATGCAACCCCTCATTTCTATTTAGCTAAACCTTATTTAAATTAAGATGACTTTTGCCTGTTGCCTCAGAATATCAACTTCTAAAGCAATTTGGTAGCTATACAATGTACTCTAACAGAGTACTTACTGATTTTCTATGTTTTCTACTTCTGCTTTTAGTCCAGAATGTGCTGACATAAACTCCTATAACTCCATCTCTGCTTTACTTGGGAACACCATGATAATCAGCAATTTCTACAATCTGTTTTCTAAATGGTAAGAAAAGTGGTATTTCAACACTACGTGCCAGAAAAGTAAAAATGCCACCAGGTTTACTTTTCCCTATTCTGTTTCTAATGACTCAAAGCAGAGTATTAGTCAGACTATCTTACAAATTCCCTTTATACTTTACATTTATCACTAAAATTCCACAGAACGTTTGCATTACAGTGTTTCACTCTGAAAAGTAGTTCAGCTTGCTGGTGAAATAAAACTTGCTGACACATCAGTGAGTGAAAGCCTACAGGAAAGGTGGTGGGAGTGGGGAGGCTGTCAGCGAAGTTAGCATGTCTTTGAAAGGCAGTCAAAAAAAATAAATAAATAAACAGTAAGAAATGGTTGCACGATCCTCTGGACACTAAATGTGGTCTTGATCAATTACCAGGGGATCAGTGTTCTCTCCAGGGATGTTTTCCTTCACATGCACATACAGGCAGAGGCACACCTAAGCTGTACCATGGACATATGGATCTCATTTGACCATTATGACATCTCTATGAGCTAGGAAGACTCAGGATCATTCCACCATATACAGATGAGAATGGAACCAAAACAAGTTATACAAGATGGAATAATCCATACAAGCTATCCAGGATGGAATAATTCATAAGTAGCAACAGAATCAGTGTTGAGCCTAAGCCACCTGTTTTAAACTGTGCTAATTTCACCTCATCATACTCGTTCTGACTTTGAGAGCTCAGTTACTTGGTTGACCTAAATTGTAAGTTAGTAGAAAATACATATCTGAGTCTCTTCTGTTCATACCCAGAGAAAGAACTCTTCAAATAATGATTTGATGCTTTTGATTACATCTCAAATTCCAAGATCAGAAACACAAAAGCTGAATCAAACTCCCCAAATTAAAATTAAAGCCTTCACAGGGCACCACGTCGCCTATGAATTATTCTTACTCAATTGTGAATCTAATCACAATTTGAATATGGCACATTCTTCAAAACAGTTGGCCTGGAACCTTCAAAATCATCAGTGACATTGAAGACAATAAAAGGAGGTGACTGTTCTGGATTAATAGAAAAAAAATGGCAATTAAATGCAATGCATGATTGGATCCCAGATGGAAGGAAATTATTGGGGCAATTGGTGGAATTTGAAATGGGGATTTTACACTAGGTAATATTATAGTGATGTAAAATTGCTTGAGAGTGATTAAGGCACAAAGGAGAATGGCTGTGTTCTTAGAAGATATATGCTGAAGTATGTAGAGGTGAAGAATCATAACGTCTGCACATTACGTACAAATGATTCAGTAAAAATTATATGTCTATATGTATTAGACATATTTGTTTCATAAAATTATATAAATATTATACACATATATATTCATATATTTATAAATAATTTTATAAATATATTTACACACTTTATTATATAAAATGTATATATACGTAAATTAAATAAAAATTATATGCATATAATTTTATATAATATAAAATACGTAGAGAGAGAAGCAATTGTGGCGAAATTAACAACTAGCAAGTCTAGGGTGAGACATGGGTGTTCTTTGTATTATTCTCTTAACTTTTCCATTGGTTTGAGATGTCTCAACAAAGAGAGTAAAAATAGAAATACCACAATAAGAATTTTTTCTGACTTGTTTAATTAATTTTATTTGGATTACAGTAACTTTACACAAAATTATTATTAATGCTATTTGAACATCTGGTGGGGACATTACACAGTGTTGGGTTTCTGTATGACTGGGCAAAACTTACTTTAAGCCTTGGGATAGTTTTACTTTGTATTATTATTTCTAGCATTTCCTTTAGTAGTAATAAAATAAATAAAATATGAGAATAATGGGGAATGAGAGAAAAAGGAAAACTAGAAAGAAAGGGAAGTGTATTTCTGTATTGTCATTGATTAGTTCCTTCTTTAGCTAAATTCAAGCCACTTTCCAAGTGTCATCTACATTTCAAGTGTCATCTACACCACCACCTACTACAGAAGGCCATAAATAAAGCCCCATATCGCCTTGTCTTTCTTTCTTCTTTTCTGTTCTTGGGATCCTCATCATCTCATTATATAGTTCATATGATATTGGGCAGGAAGTGAAGTGGTTAAAAACTGTCTCAAATCATTGTGATTATGGAAACTTCGAAGGATATAACCAGACATTTCTGGCCAGGTGTTGGTGGTGTTAGACTACACTTCCTCTTCCAGTGATCCCATAGCATTTTTTTTACCTCCATTCATATTCCTGGATGTTTTTATAACTGAGGAATGAAAAAAAAGGAAAAGCCTAGAAAAAAGGAGGGGAAGAATGGGCAAGCCTCTGACATCTATTTTGTCTTCATCCCTCTGGTCACAGTTTGACATCTATTATTAGGTGCTGAAACTCATAAGTTTTGCACTCTTCAGTGAAGAATATTTGGGTATTTGGGGGAAAAGGAGGGCACAGAAAAGGAAGTGCCACCAAACAGGAAAAAGAATGTTCTTTCTGCCTCTGTGTAGAACCAAGCACCCTTCTGGCATCATGAAGAAAGTCAGGGAGCACCCAGGGGTGGCACTGTGAGCAAAACATTGGCATTTCCAAGATATCAAAGTTTTTCCAAATAATTTCATAGGTAAAAGACAAGGACAGATGGAAATCAGAGCAAAAGATAAAAAGGAATGAAGACATAAGGATGTGGCTCTATCTAACAAAATGATCTGTAGGTACATGTAAGGGCTCCTTGTGTCCTCCTCTGCCAAGGTCCTGCCTTCATTTTGGAGAGGGCTAGCTACAAAACAAACCTTGGTGTTATAGGTAAGCCCCATGATCTTGTATAATGGCTGTGTTTTATTTTTAGTTCATGCTCCAACAGATATTTGCTCTTCCTACCAAAATAAACTTCCAATGCCCTCCTATCAACAGAAAGTACAGGGAACAAACCCTGCTTGGAAAATGTCTCCATCTAAGAGCTGAAACACACTCAAAGAACTCTAATACGGACAGTAGGCCAGTGAGCTGCAGCTCCCACATACATTATTATTAACAAATTTAACAAGCATTCATTATTCGGCAGAGCATATGAGAAGGAAGAAAACCCCCCAGGGAAATTGCCGAAAAATCCTCCTTAATTAAAGACTGTACTTAGAGTAGTTGCAAAGTCAAAAAAGAAAGGACTTCCTAAGTTTACAAAGATGGGTCTTCAAAGCAAGATGCTAACATACAGTGCACACATCCCAGGAGAGACAGAGAAACATGGAACGAACATGTTAGAACATAACCATAGCCAGAAAATAAACTCTTCTTTGAAAAGCAGTACAATATATGACCTAGGAGTTTAAAAAAAGGGCCTCTAAAAAGAGGCCTGGGTTTGAATTCTAACTCTGCCACCTTTCATCTATGTGACCTCAGGAAAGTTATTTAAACTTTTTGTACCTTATCAGGGGAACCAACCCCCAATATTTCAACGTAGGTCCTATTTTCCCTAAGTGTTGAGAAATAAAGAGAAAGAGTACAAAGAGAGAAATTTTACAGCTGGGACTCCGGGGGTGACATCACATATTGGTAGGACCGTGATGACGACCCCGAGTCACAAAACTAGCCAGTTTTTATTAGGGATTTTACAAAGGGAGGGGGTGTACCAACAGGGAGTAGGTCACAAGGATCACATGCTTTAAAGGGCTATAAAGATCACAAGGCGAAGGCAAAATTAGAATTACTGATGAGGGTCTATGTTCCACTGTGCACACATTGTCTTGATAAACATCTGAACCAAAAACAGGTTTCGAGAGTAGACAACCGGTCTGACTAGAATTTACGAGGCTAGAATTTCCCAATCCTAGTAAGCCTGAGGGTACTGCAGGAGACCAGGGCATATTTCAGTCCTTATCTCAACCACATAAGACAGACACTCCCAGAGCAGTCGTCTACAGACCTCCCACCAGGAATGCATTCCTTCCCCAGGGTATCAATTACTAATATTCCTTGCTGGGAAAAGAATTCAGCAATATTTATCCTACTTGCACATCCGTTTATAGGCTCCCTGCAATAACAAAAACAGGGCTCTATTCTGCCCGACACTGCAGGCAGTCAGACCTTATGGTTATCTTCCCTTCTTCCCTGAAAATCACTGTTATTCTGTTCTTTTTCAGGGTGTACCGATTTCATATTGTTCAAACACACGTTTTACAATCACATTTCATACTGTTCAAACACACGTTCTACAATCAATTTGTACAATAATGGTCCTGAGGGGACGTGCATTCTCAGCTTACGAAGATAACAGGATTAAGAGATTAAAGACAGGCATAAGAAATTATAAGAGTATTATTAGGGAAGTGATAAATGTCCATGAAATCTTCACAATTTATGTTCAGAGATTGCAGTGAAGACAGGTGTAAGAAATTATAAAAGTATTAATTTTGGGAAGTGATAAATGTCCATGAAATCTTCACAATTTATGTTCCGAGACTGCAGTGAAGACAGGTGTAAGAAATTACAAAAGCATTAATTTTGGGAACTGATAAATGTCCATGAAATCTTCAAATTTATGTTCTTCTGCCTCAACCCCAGCTGGTTCCTCCGTTCAGGGTCCCTGACTTCCCATAACAGTACATTAGTTTCCTCATTTTAAAAGTGGATTTAATAGTATCCCTCTCATGTCTTGTGAAAATCAAATGAGTTAATCTTTCTGAACAGTGTCTGGAACAGAGCAAGCACCAATAAATGATAGCTGTAATAATATATTAATTATTGTTGGTGACAAGTAATCCAGAGGCTGAGTCATCTCAAACATCACTTCTTTCTGGGGGGAAAAACTTAAATAACAGCAAGCTTCCCAGTGTCTTTCCTTTCCCCTTTTTGTTTATTAAATCTGACCATATATGCAAAATTGTACATTATTTTTGTCATGATCACTGTCAAATGAAGTTAAGACTTATGTTAAGTGAACCAATACAGTTGAGTAGCACCATGTATAGAAATTTACCTCGATGGGGCTTATTCTTATCTGGGTGTTTGCCTGTTAAAATAGCCCTTAGGCACACCTCCATCATGACACCACATGAATGGATGGCCTCTTCAACTAAACAGTGAGCTCACTGATTCCAGGGCAATGGCCTTAATGAGCTGAATCTGTGGTACATAAGCCAACACAATGCCTGGCATTTGATAAAGCCTACTGGTTTTACCTCCTGTTGTATGCCTGTTTTTGTTATAAGCAATAAATGTAATATTGTTATAAACTTCAAGCAGCTGGAAAAAGCCAGTGAAAGTGATTATCTTGGGATCCTGCACTAATTAATGAAGGAATTACCTAGTGAAATTCTCAAGAACACAACTGCCTGGGCTGCCATCCTGTCCTCCCAGATTGATTCAAGCAGACATGGGTGGAGCTCAAGCATTTGATTCCAATGTGCGGCCGAGTTGAAAGCTACTGCCTCCTACCTTTAACTGTATCCTCAATACACAGTGAACAGAATGATCATTTAGAAAATGTGGTCAATATGGATTCACAACAGCAACAAAGTGCACAAATAATCAGCTAAGATTATAGGGCAGCATTTAACAAATCATTGATCTGTGACACACTATAGGGGTTGTGAATGTTAACAAAAGGTACGAACCAATGACAGCTTCAGTCCTAAGGAAGGTGTTTTCAATTAAGATAGAGTACAAGGGAGTAGAAAAGGAACAATACAGTCATGTTAATATGGCTGACTAATCAAACCTTCTATTTTCAGAATTTAAAAAAATTAAAAATGTTTGTTGCTAGCTACATAGATAAATAGAAGAGTCCTTACCCTCTGGCAATTCAACCTAGTGAAGAAGCAGTCATGTAAAATAAAACAAAAATTAAAATGCAATATGTTATATGAAAGGAACATGTAAGAATAAACTACAACTTAAAATGTGCTCATCTTTTGACCTAGAAATCCCATCTAGGGAACTCTTGTATTGTAGTCTCCCCATACCTTGAGAAAATAATATAGAGTTATATGTTAGGATATTTGTAAAAGAATGTTTATGTATACATCATTATAGTAGGAGAAGAAAAGGAAAATAATAGAAAAAAAGAGAAAAAACATACACGTCTACTAATAGAAGCAGGCTGAATAAATTATAAAACATTTGTTTACAGAAAGACTGAGGTATATACATGCTACACTGGTTTTAGAAAAGCAAGTTCCAACATAAAGTATACTGCATAACCATATTTTTGTAAAAAGAAAATAAGAAAATATCTACATGTTTTTAAAGTTACTTATTTGTTGGAATAAAGACAGAAGAGTTTAAAACAAGTTACAAGCACTGAGTATGCTGGAGAAATCTGATTGGAGGGAGAAAGAGTACAGTCCATTTACCATTTTTCGAGTATACCTGTTTTGATTTTTTTTGCTTTGACAACAGCATGTATTACTTTTGTTATTTAAATAGCTGATAAAATAAATTAAAATAAGAAAATACATTATGATATTCTTTTATTTTTTTCTCAGTTCAAGTTTAAAACAAACCACAAAAGATCAATGGGTTGATGCTCTCTACTGACACATCATACAATCAGTGGCCTCCCCACAACACAATTCAGGCCATCACTTCCAAAGGAAGAAAGGCTGGTCTCTCCAGGTGCCCTGTAGGAAAGGCCTACCTTGTAACACACCACAATTCAGCTGAATCTGAAGTCTTGTATTTTACTCATGGAAAAAAAAAAAAATACAAAGGAGATTTTGTTCTCAGGGGTTCCCACTGCAGCCTGGCACTAAAACAGCCCAGCACTCACTTCTGCTTGGAGAAATATTTTTTGCTCTTTTGGACATCAGACTTGATAGTATCACTGCCAGGTTTCCAGCCAGCTGGGCACACTTCCCCTTGTTTGTCAGTGAACTGGAAGGCCTGAACTAGTCTCAAAGTTTCATCCACAGAGCAGTCAACAGGGAGGTCACTACAGTGACCTGCTGAAGAATACCCGTATCATCAACGATAAAGAGGCCCCTGAATGAGATGCCTTCATCAGCGTTTAAGATCCCATAATCCTGAGCAATGGTGTGCTTTGGGTCTGATGCCAAAGGAATGTTCACGGGTCCAGCCCTCCTTGTTTCTTAGGTGTGTTGATCCATGCCAGGTGACAGAAGTGAGAATCCACAGAAGCATCAATCACTTGGCAGTTGAGTTTCTTAAATTCTTCTGTACCACTGAAAGCAGTGATCTCTGTGGGGCACACAAAGTGAAGTCAAGCAGGTAAAAGAATACAACATATTTCCTTTGTAGTCAGACAGGCTGATGTCTTTAAACTGACCGTCTGACATAACGGCTGTGGCTTTGAAGTCGGGGGCAGGGTGCCCAATTTTAGCATTTCCTGAAGACATCTTCCTATCAGCGGTCCTCACACAAGCTTCTGAGAACAAACCACCAACACCAGGCAGGGAGAGGATACTATGATAGTTATTCTTAGTAAGACATGAAAGCAATAATATTTTATGCTATATGACTTTCTATTTCAAATTAGTTGGGACTGTTGCATAGACACCAACAGAATCAAAAACTATTTTATACCGGTATCAGTTCAGAGATAGTAGATAATAGAAATATAAAACACGATTTTTAAGGGAATTGCATATGAGAGGAGGTGAGAACCAGGTTTGAAAACACTTTGTTTATTTTGGCAACTGGTGATTTTCATCCAAGATTGAAATCATACGGGTCTCCTTGTTCTTTCTTCCAAAAGATAATGTTGCACCTGTCTTTTCATCATGACTAAACCACTAAATTTATAATTGGTGTGACAAAAATGCACTGATGAGTCAAACATGAGTGAGGTATTCAAAAGCCACCAGAGACTTGCACAAACATTCTAATTATCTTCCTTTTTCAGAAGCCTCAGCCACCTCTTCAGCCCTGAGTGCCAGCAGTGGGCCAAAGAGGTCTCTCTTGCCAGCATTAGACTGAAGCAGTGGAGTACAGAGAACTCC
The DNA here is from genome assembly GCF_003255815.1 of Theropithecus gelada. Classification (NCBI taxonomy): domain Eukaryota; kingdom Metazoa; phylum Chordata; class Mammalia; order Primates; family Cercopithecidae; genus Theropithecus; species Theropithecus gelada. The sequence continues at coordinate 68,680,566 of NC_037683.1, read as the reverse complement.
AATTATTGTTCCCTGATACAGGTTATTCATTCTTTTTGAGAGTTTGTCCCCGCAGAGAGTCCTTAATTGTATACCAATTACTATCTAACTGTCATTCTTCAAGGTGTGGCTATTTTATTAAAGAATTTCAGTAACATAAATTACAAGTGTCTATTCTTGCCTCTACAGAATGGTTTTATATTTCATAACATTTTATAAGCTGATTTATTTACAGTGTTAAATTTGTAACAGGCAACTTTATTAATGTGGGGAAATACAGTTTAATTAATATACACTATTTCTTATACATTAGCATGACAATCATACCCCCTCGATGGAAATACATGAACACAGCCACAGCGCCCCCAGTTTTCGAGCCCTCACAGGTTGATCTCTGTTGTTTGATGTTGCTGCTATGTGTTCTCTATTGGACAGGTTCTTAAAAATCAGAAGTGAGAAGTCCCACAATTAAAACTAGGTTACATCACAATGTATTATTAAAAGACAGTTATCATTTTTTCTTTACAGTAGTAATTTCTCAGTTTTTATTAGCCAAATTATATTGCCTTCTGGAAATTCCAGAGAGTAAGCACAATAGAATATTTCTAGGGAAATGGGGAACTTTCATAAATATGGGCTTGGTTTCCAAGTTGAAGCCAAAGCCAATTTTATGAATTTAATTTTTGTTCTACAAGGTCATGAACTTACAGTAAAACCAAGGGCTAAATTTAAAGCAACATTGATCTTATATATGAATCTGGGTGAAAACTATGCAAGGCAAGGCAGTTTATGCTGAATTAAGCTGTGTTTGCAAAATGTGATAAAAAGCACTGCCTATTTTGGAACCCATTTCAATGGGTGTGCACTCATGAGGGCTAAGTCAAATAAAAAAGTCTGCCCAAATTTACTTTGGGGTGAGGCTGTCAGATTTCACACAGTTTTCATTGCCAATAGCAAGCATTTCTCAGTCAGAGTGGACCATAAAGTTGCCATTTTTCAGAACTGAAGTTTACTCTTAGAAGAAATTTAACATTAGAACAAAAAGCCAAATACCTATATCTAAAACCAGCCCAAAGAATTAACTGTTTCATATATACAGTATATATTACACAAACACACATATGTACATGTATATGTTTATGTGTGTAGGACAGATATATATATTCTGTGTGTGTATATTTGTGTGTATAAATATATAAAGAGTGAGAGAGCCAGAAAGAGATAGACAAGAGGGAGATACACACACACAGACACACACACACACATCACTGGTTAATTATATTTGAAGACAATAAAAGAAAAAAGTTGATAGTATTTTTTTCCAGTAATATTGAGGACCAAGCCAGGTCTTTTCAAGTACATTATCTTATGAATCATACAACAATTATATGAAATAGCTATATCCTATTTATAGCTTTTTTTTTTTTTTAAATCGAAGACAGAGAATTTCAGGGACTTTCATAAGAAATGCAGCAAAGCTGGGTTGTAAAATAAGGTACCACAACTCCATATCCTTTCTTCTAGCTTTTAACTTTGTATAAGTCAGTGATTCTGCTACTTAACTAAGAGGAATGGAATTATGAAAATACCAGTCTAGGCCAAATATGCATGTTTTTGATCCACTTTAAATGAGTTGGCATTTGAATAGAACACAGGACAAAGCTTAAGGAACAAATAAACAGACAAGACAATAGTGTATATTAAAAATTCAATTAAAATATTACATAAAAATTTAAAAGTAAATACCTAGGGGGAAGAACTGTGCAGAAAAGAAAAAGTCACGTATGGAAGAGATGGGCTAGACTGTTCTGTGGAAAATGTGATGATTTTGTTAAGTTAAATTTATGGCTATTGCAGATTAAAAGAAAGAGAAATAAAAACAAACAGAATAACAGCTTAATGTTACAGTTGAATAGAATTCAAGTTATCCTGTAACAATTTTAATTTAAATATAATATGCCAACCTCTACCTTTAAAGCAAAATAAAAGCATATATAATGTCCCATTTTTCCACATAATTAAATTGTGTTCCATTATGTCACCAAATGGTTATTTTTTTTTTTTTTTGAGACGGAGTCTCGCTCTGTAGCCCAGGCTGGAATGCAGTGGCCAGATCTCAGCTCACTGCAGGCTCCGCCTCCCGGGTTCACGCCATTCTCCGGCCTCAGCCTCCCGAGTAGCTGGGACTACAGGCGCCCGCCATCTCGCCCGGCTATTTTTTGTATTTCTTAGTAGAGACGGGGTTTCACTGTGTTCGCCAGGATGGTCTCCATCTCCTGATCTCGTGATCCGCCCGTCTCGGCCTCCCAAAGTGCTGGGATTACAGGCTTGAGCCACCGCGCCCGGCCACCAAATGGTTATTATGAGCCATATACATTTTACTGAAAAATAATCTGCACCTGAAAAAGGTAAAGTAGAATTTAAGGGGCTTAATCACATTTGCAGATATGTTGATTATTCATTCAGTTAAAGTAAACCTTTGAAACCAAATATTATTTCAAAGTATAAGAAAAATATAATGGATGCCTATTTAAAAATTCCCACATAGGTATAACCCCTAATATTTTACCAATCCAAAAGCATAAAATCTTTTGAAATTACTTGGATTTGTAAAACTAACAACTTAGAGATGGCATGTGAACGAACCCTTAGAAGAGAATGAGTTTTAAGATGAGAGAAATTAGGGCAACATTTTCCCCAACTCCCTTATAAATGAATCTAGTATGTTACTCATACTACATTTTAATGGGAACATATTCAATAAAAGACATTTAATATGAATTTTTAAAAAATATTATAAACTATATACAACTTGCAATATAAAATATTGACTTGCTGCTTGGGTTAATTACATTTTTATAAATAAAATATAAGCTATTCATAAAATGAGAAAAAGGAAAAATGAAAATAACTTACAAATAAACTTATTAGTAGAAGGATGACAAGGGCTAAAACTATTTACTCCCATGCTACTTAATATAATATTAAAGTGTATACATTTCTTGGGGAAATGCATGTGGAAACATTTCATTTAAGGTGGAAGGGACTGTGGATATTTGTCCAGGGAGTGTGAAGAAGCTGGTGTAGGATAAGGAGGAAAATATATGTAGAGCTGTATTCAAACATTTGGGAAGCTATGCATTCAAAAAGAAACAGGCATTTTTCCCCTGAGCTCTAAGGCAGTGGTAATCAAACTTTAAAGTACGTAAGTGTGATGGTTAATTTTATGTGCTAACTTGCCTGAGCTGAGGGATGCCCAGATAGCTGGTAAAGCATTATTTCTGAATGTGTCCAGTGAGGGACACTTTCTGACTCATAGCTAGTGCCTTCTTTCTGTGTCCTCACATAGTAAAATGGGAGAGAGGTCTCTTTCTGGCCTTTTTCATAAAGGCACTAAGCCCATTCATGAGAGCTCTGCCCCTATGGCCTAATCACCTCCTAGTGGCCCTACCTTATAATACTATCATCTTGGGGGTAAGTACTACAGTATATAAATTTTAAGGGAATGTAAACATTCAAACCACAGCAATAGGAATCCTCACAAAGGTTGTTTACGATTTTTATTTCTGTATTCCACGCCTGGACAATCTGATTCCAAAGGTAAGAGTTGACATTTTTAAAAGCAGCAGAAAAGGTTGCAATGAATATGGTTGATAAATTAGACTCTAGAAAAACCAGTGGGTTGAAGGTGTGATATTACACTCATGTATGAAAAGCAAGGAAAACATTAACTGATAGTCTATTTATAGTCCATCAGTTAGTCTGACAATCTACTCACTCCTGACGCGGAGTAGATGCCTTATAGCCTCCACACACCCTCCCTTATTGATGATCACGTGCAGATATTCATCAGCAAAAACTGAATGCTCAATTTTTAAAATATATTCAACAATCAGACATTGATCATCAAGTTCACATCTATTCTCCTGCCTCTCACCTGGATTACTGCAACAGCCTCCTTACTGGTGTTCCTGATTTTACCATTGTTTCCCTGCAGTCTATGTTCAACAAAGCAAGGCAGAGATCATCCTAAAACATACGTCAGATCAAAACTGTACTCAGCTCAAACCCCCAAATTTTACCATGGTGTAGAAGGCCCCATATGTTCTAGCTTTTTGTGACTACCCTGACTTCATCTCCCTCTTCTCTCTACCTTCCAAGCAGACAGGCATATAGCTTCCTCACCTGACTTAGTCTTTTCCTCAGGTGTCACTTTCTCAATGAGGCTTTTCTTGACCACCCTAGTCATAACTGCAATATCTTCTTCTCTGTTTTATTTTTTTCCAAGTTATTTATCACAATCTACACAATGTACACCATGTATTTCGTTAATTGTTTTCTTGTGTATCACCCCACACAGAAATGCATGTTTTATGAGAGCACAGATTTCTACCTGTTGTTTACTACAGTATCTTCATCTAGGGGATCAATAAATATTTGCTGAATAGAAGAATAAAGCAAAACTTAATGTTGAACATGTAACTACAATACATTTTTCTGCATATACATCAAAACTTGTCAAAAGCACAGCTGGGACAAATAGGTTTGGTAAAGGATTATTGCATTTCAATTAAGTTCCCCTGTTCTTGTAAGGGAATTTAGGAACATACATGGATGAGACTTTATAACCTTTAAAGTCCTTTCCGGGGTTAAATTTTACCCCATCTATAAGCAGTTCTCCCAAACAAATTGTGGCAGAGATGACTAATTACCCACCCTCCAATCCATACTGTTCATATACACCACATGCTATTTTCCCCTCCTTCTATATTAGTAGATTCTTTAGCTGAACACACGACCTCCAAGCTAAACACCACAACCCCCAGTTCCCAGACTGCTTTCCATTTTGATGTGAGGCATGTGACTAGGGTCTTCAAAACAGGATGTGAGAGAGTGTGTGTGTGTGTGACGGGGCGGGGGTGGGAGTGGGCTGTAAATTATATATAAGTAGTCCTTAAAATAAATGAACATACCAATGCAATCCTCTTTCCCATTTTACACTGGTGTGATGTCATCTTATCCTCAACCATTGGCTAAAGATAACACCTTAGGATAACACAGCCACAAGATGATAGGACCCTGCCAATTCCATCAAGCTACCAAATCTGCTGCTCTGGACTGTTACAGGAGAGAGAAATAAAATAAATAAAAACTCTCTTGTTTAAGCCAACGTTTTATTCTAGTAACCTAGCCTGTGTTGTAAATAATATATAGTATTTTCTTTCTTTCTTTTTTTTTTGAGATGGAGCCTCGCTCTGTCACCCAGGCTGGAGTGCAATGGCGCCATCTGGGCTCACAGCAACTTCCACCTCCCAGGTTCAAGTGATTTTCCTGCTTCAGCCTCCTGAGTAGCTGTGATTACAGGCACCTGCCACCACTCCCGGCTAATTTTGTATTTTTAGTAGAGATAGGGTTTCGCCATGTTGGCCAGGCTAGCCTCGAACTCCTGACCTCAGATGATTCACCTGCCTCAGCCTCCCAAAGTGTTGGGATTACAAGCGTGAGCCACTGCACCTGGCCAGCATTTTCATAGATAAAATAATCCTTGAAACTCTAAAAAAATAAAATTAAAATTCCAATATAAAGGTGGTAAAATTACGGCAGTAGTTCATTGATTTATTTAGAGGTGAGGGGTAGAAATCAAAATCATGTAGAAGTAGGAACTTTAAAAACATAACTTTATTAACTATTTATTTAATAAACAGTCACTTTGCTGGGATTGTATATGCATATGTTATTCAGTCTTTACAATAACCTCCAAAGGTAGGTATTATCATATATGTTTTACAGGTAAAACAGATAATGCTCAAGACGTTTAGAATTTTTTAAGGCAGCACTGTAAGTAAGCGCTAGAACGAAGAACCAAAGTCTATGAGTATTTCTCATTTCTCTGTCTTTTCCACTCTCTGATCTTTAGATTTAGACAGATGCTTTGCTCCAGAGGTCTTTGAGAATTTTAAACAGAAGTAGTTGATTTACCACTTGACAAATACATCCCCAGTCTTTCTTCCTTGGAACGAAGCTCTGTAGAAGTGATTCAAAACCCTGAGCAATGGGTGGAATAACTATTAAGTTGAGGGCTAATCCCCAATTTGGACTTCGATTTCCAGAGTAAGATATTTAACCTGTCTGGACCTTAACCTGTTTGTCTAGTTCCTGCTGTAAGATAACTCAAATAACTGAGTCTGCTTAAATGAGCTACAAAAGCATTGGCATTAAGTGGAATTTGGTAACCCCAGACAGAATCCCCTTTCATTTGAGCAGTCTGGAGTCAAAAGCAAAATTTAAATCCAAAAAACACATACACAGTCCGGATTCAATAATTCCACAGATGTGGTTACAAAGTAGATTCAAATGTTTATGACTTTTTTTCCTGGCTAGGAAGAAGGGCACTCATTCAAGAAGTTTAACAAAAACAACAAAGAAACTAAAGGCACAGTCTTAAGGCATTTACATTTATGTATGCACATATATGCATACATATATACATATACATCTATACATCTATGCATATGCATGTATAACCTGGCCAATTCCCTGCACCCACATAGACTGTTGTCACCCAGCCTGCAATGAACTCTGGTGGATCATCACTGCACTGTGTGCTCAGCGGCCTTCAGACCTGAGACAACTCAGTATTTGGGACATTTGGACATTTATCTCTTGAATCTGGAAGCCTTCCATATTGGCAAGAGCTCAACCTCAGTCTGCTGAGAATACTAACAAAGTGTAAAAGACCTGAATTTTTAGATAGCTGTACCCGCCAACACCTTGGTTTCACGTGCAACACAGAGTGGAGTCTATGGCCTTAACATTTGGCTGGAGAAAGAGAAATACTTTTCTCGTTAAACTCTCCAATTCATCATTATGGCCCTCATGTCAAGGCAAGATTTTTCTTCCCAGGCTATTATTAAGAAAAGTGTTGCACCTGGTTTCCCTGGTTTCTCCTCCTGTCTCTCCACTTTCCTCTCCCTCCACCCTCCATAAACATGGACAAAGATTTTTGGTCTCCTCTAGATTATACTAGACAAGGAAATATTTGGGAACAAGCTGAGGGGACAGCTGTACAAGAATAACGGACACTGTGATTTTCTTCCCCATGCTATAAATAATAAGATAATTTGCATCATCTTCTAAAACTACTTTTTGCATTTATCCAGAGTTTGGAGAATGTAACTTCCTCTTTCATTTCCATTCAGTGCTGTGTTTCTATTCATTCCATATTGCTATAACTTTGAGGTGTTCTTTGATTCATATGTTAGATATCTATCAGACAAATCTATAGTAAATCATTTTCTGCCTCATTCTAGATGTGAGCTATTATATGTATTTACAGCAACTAAAATTTGTTAATAAGGGAAATCACAAAGATTCTCTGACAATTAATAAAGTATGTAAGAAAGGTTTCCAGAGTTCATTTTCTCTTTAGGGATTTTGCTTTATCTTGCTTATTATATGCATGTGTGTAGGAAATGAGAAAGTATTCCATGTGTACTGTTGGACATATTACTGTTAAAGGTGAAAAAAGTTGCAGTATATGTAGCCAATGGATCAAATGTTTAATAAGCATTTTTCTGGATCTTTCAACTTAGTATTTTTTTAAGTTTCTTGATAAATATAGTAAATGTGACTGGATGGAATCCTTTTGTTTAACAAAAAAAACAAAAAACAAAAAACAACAACAACAAAAGGTACGCTTGTGGGAAATGCCCAGATAAGATCTTAAGAATTCAAGTATTTACCATAGAGATGTATTGCAGTATATTAGAAAGAATATCCTGTGTGAGATTTAAAAAAATAATACTATATACAAAGTGCCTTGTAGATGGTATGCTTTGCCTGACATGTATTATTACAAACTCTTATTTTTAAAAGTAGGCACAATCTATTTAGACATCTGCATCATATAGCTATATCTGAGTTACAAATCACCTTAAAACACAGTTGCTCAAAACACCAATTGTGTACTATTTTTCATGAGTCTATGGGCCACCTGTGCAGTTCTCCAAACCTAGTCTTGGCTCAGCTAATAGCTGGGCTTATTCATGCATCTGCATTCAACTGATAGGTTAGCCAGAGGCATGCTGATCTAAGATGGCCTGAGACGCATGACCTGACTGCTCCACATGATCTCGCATCCTCCAGCAGCTTAGCCAAAGCTTATTCTCACGGCAAAAGCAAGGGTCCAAAGAGTGAGTGCAAACTTAAAAGGCCTTTGGGGCCTCAATCCAGAACTGGCATGCCATCACTTCCATTATATGCTTTGGCCTAAGGAAGTCGTAAGTCCAGCCTAGATTTAAGAGGTAGAGAAACAGACTTCATCTTTGAATGGGAAGAGCTGTAAAGTTAGACTACAAATAGCTTGGACACGGGAGAACTGATACCCTTGCTTTTGCCACGAGAATAAATGTTGGCTAAGCTGCTGGAGGATGAGAGATCATGTGGAGTAGAGTCAGGTCATGCATCTCAGGCCATCCTAAATCAGCATGTCTCCAGCTAACATATCAGTTGAATGCAAATACATTTGTTGAGTTCTTGGGTTGTAGTTGTTGCCTGCCTCATAGCTATTGCTTTCCTGAATGTGTCTGACAAACCCAAAATGCACGTTAGAGATGACACTTTTGAACATCAACAGGAAGTATGCTCAAGTATGTCAGAGTATGGCACTGTCTTTTACATGGAAATATGTATGTTATCTTTTATATTATCTTTTACTTTCTGTTAATTCTGTCTTTAAAGTTGATGTCCACAAGTCCCCAATATCTAGACCCACAAAAAAGTATAAGAACAAAGAGAAGTGAATCTCCTACAGCTAACTTTATCATACAGGGGAGGCTGAGTCAAGAAACTATAATTCTTCAGGACTGTTTGAACCAAACTAATTTCCTTCAGCTTAAACTACTGTGGTAATGCCACTGCATATGGCTGTGCACACAGTAACCTTGCACTTAAGTCTTTAAGTATGTCTGCCTCTTCACTGTCTACCATGTCAATGAGGAAGAAGTAAAAATCCATGTTGAACCTAATGTCTTCTCCGCAGGAGTAAATCTCAAGCATACTTCCTGTTTCTAGATGTCTGTAGATTTCCATAGAAAAATAAATTGACTTGGCCGGGCGCGGTGGCTCAAGCCTGTAATCCCAGCACTTTGGGAGGCCGAGGCGGGTGGATCACGAGGTCAGGAGATCGAGACCATCCTGGCTAACATGGTGAAACCCCGTCTCTACTAAAAATACAAAAAACTAGCCGGGCGTGGTGGCGGGCGCCTGTAGTCCCAGCTACTCGGAGGCTGAGGCAGGAGAATGGCGTGAACCTGGGAGGCGGAGCTTGCAGTGAGCCGAGATCGCGCCACTGCACTCCAGCCTGGGTGACACGGCGTGAGACTCCGTCTCAAAAAAAAAAAAAAGAAAGAAAAAGAAAAATAAATTGACTTGCTGAGCCAGCCAAGGATACATGTTCTCAGGAACCTCACACAACAATCTTCTTCTGATCTCTTTTCCCAAAGTGTCAGCTTTGGGAAACTTTGAGGGTTCTGAGCTTTTCAGCAACATCAGTAACACCATTGTAGGACCTAACATTATAGGACCATAATATTGGCCCACCATAACACTGTAAGACCTTGAAACAAAGGCTTATCTCTTTATTTTTTTTTAAAAGAAGTGTTGAATGAATGCATTATGAAGTGAAATCTACACATAAGGCCATGTTATTAATGAAATAATTCTTATCAAATTATTTGGCAGGCATTTTGTTGAATTCCAAAAGAGTGAAAACTCTGCCTGGAGTTCAGTGAAGCATACCAAGATATGCCCTATAAGAAATCAGTAAACCTCTGTAAATTAGATAAGAATTGTTTATTTTGTTCCATTTACTGACAAGATGATGATTTATGGCTCTAGTTTTCACAATGTCAATAGCATTCATGGAAGAAGAAGAGGTTTATTTTATGACTGCAGGCAGCATTATTTTATTCCAATGTACACTGATGTAGAAAGTCCTAAATCACAATGGTAAGTAAAGATTTGTTTCTTCAAAAAAGTTAGTAACAATAAGATCTGCTAAACTCTTATGGTGCTTCATCATGCATAAAGTATAAAAAGTTTCATCCCAGCAAAATTTTATTTGGCAAAGAAACTACACCAATTGAAGAACTTTAAATAGTCCCAAAGAGATGCACAAAAATAGGAATTCTTCCTTAATGGAATTAGTGTACACACAGCAGATGAATACCAGGAGCTGGCTTCACTCAGAGACAAGAACAATTTCTTTCCCTTGTTGTCAATTCGTTCATGACCTCCTTCTAAGTCATAAAAGAAATGTCAATAACCTGAAATTCATGATATTGGTGGACCAAGGCACTGCTTTACATTTTTTTCTTGCTTAGTTACAGATCGTGCCATGACTTCACCAAGTTCTTTCAGTTTTTGGCTTCCTTGGCTAAATGATTCTCTGAGCAGCATTTGAGACAAAGTTTTAATGTTTCAACAAATTTGAGATTTTTTTCCAACTACATGCATTTCTAATTGAAAATTCTTCTCATAGAAAAAGATATGAATCTTTCAAGATATTTTCGATGTGGGAAAATATGAAATACATAAGCAGGCTCATTGTCTTCCTTTTTTCCTTGTCAAGAACCTTATAATATGTGAAAAATGCCTTACAGCAATGCTTTCAGTGATAGAATATGTTAGAATATGTGAATTTTCTATTTCTCATTTTAACACTTTCTAATTAACTTAGACCAAATAACATAAAGACAGATATCCACAAGCCTGATGTTAGGATATGTTTTATTTAATGCCTATAAAGAGAAATCTATTGTAGAAATTATAACAACAAAATGATGGTTATAACTATTTAAATTATACAGTAGGATCTCCTGGCTCACTACAATTTGTTTAGGGTGAAACATTGCTTCCATAACATTTGATATAAAAGCAATTTATTTAAAAATAATTTTCACTGAAACAAGAAAAATACCAGAAGAAAAAAAATATATAATTGAACGTAGCTCATGGAATCCTAATTAAGAACCTCTGGTCTAGGCCAGGCCATTCTTCCATTATGTGATATTTTCAAACATTTTAAAGCAAAGAGGGTTGAAATTCTCATTTTAACCAATTTTCCCCTCTATATTCAGGGGCATGGAACACATCTCAATAAACTATGGGGAAAAGAGTAACCCTTTTATTTCAACCTGGCTTACATTCATATATAGGAAAGTCTCCTGTGCTTTTAACGAAAGCACACTTTAACTAGATCTTTACAGAACACTTCTGTATACTAACAATTAATAAACATGATAAAGAATATGTGGTTGAGAAAATTTATAATCATCCAAAAAAAACTGAATTATGCATAAGGTATTTTTAGCTTTGAAACCCTTGTGATTTCAAATACTTCTGGTGCTCTTTACCAGCTAATGTCTTACCTAGCCAGTACAGCTTAACCCTTTATCCTCTAAAGATTACTTTTGCAAGAAAGCAGCTGGTAAGTACTAAGTACTAACTTATTATTTGATATCCTGTAGCTGAGTGCTCTGCAAAAATGTTGACCATGACAACTAATAAGACATACCTTTTATATGTCTATCTAAAACACACATGTGCATAAGTATTGAATTTAACTATGCTTGCCATAAATCATTTTCATCATTATTGAGTTAAATGTACTGTAATATTTATTAAATGTTAATCTATTACAGATGGTAATGCTGGTCTTGACCCACTAAATTTATTTCATCAACCAATAATACACTACAACTTACAGTTTGGATCACACCAGCCTAAACCCAAAAGAACATGGCTATTTTTTTCTCTACAAAATTAATGAATTTACTTAGTCAAATGTGTTTCTAGAGTTTATCTTTTTAAAATGAGGACTACTTATTCTATTTTCCTGAAAATTTACAATTCTCAATTTACAGGAACATTCTACTATCCAGAGCACATTATTCTTTAGATAATCAACCATTATATGATAATAATTATTACTGCTATGTGATTTGTAGATTTATTTCTAATCTTCACTATAAGCCTGAAATGTATAGGTTGTATGATTCCCATTTGGTATTTGAGAAAACTGAGGCTCAAAAAGTTGAAGTATCTTATGTGATCTCATTGCCAGGGTGTCACTTCAGGTTCCTGGACTCCAATGCCTCCTGTGTTCACTGTCCTCACTGCCCCATGGCTAACATTTTCCAGCATAAACCAGGCATTTTCACGGGTATTCACACAATAAATCTGCAAACCACACATTAAAAAATTAGGATGACTTCTTGTGTATTTCTTTTCATTTGTTTGAGACAATTTTGTTGAAAATTGTTAGGTACATGATAATACATAGATGAAGAACATAAGGATCCTCTCACCAAGAATCTTAAAATCTGCTAAGTAATTTCCATGAAGAAAGGACCAGGAAATTGACCTGGGAACACAGAAGGATGGACGTTTGCATCAATTAGAATTTTGCAAAAATTTTTTTGACCATGACACATAGAGGGAGGAGTGGTATTTGGTCTCAACCGTAAAGGATTTCAAAGGATAAAAAAGAGAGGTATGGCTATTTCAGGCTTACAGAAGGAGCTTGATATAAAGTATGGGAAGCAGGAAAACCACTGGGTGTCTGGAGCCCTGAGCAGGCAGCCCAGTACAGCAAGCAAACAAGATAGAGGGAGGATTCAGGAACCAACCACATTCTTGAAGGGAGTAAATACCCTACCATTAATAACTCACAGTGTATTCTCTGTTCTTTTTTAAAAAAATGTTTTTTCTTACTTTAAAAATTTCACTTGAAAAAGTAGATTTGACTCGATTTCTATCAGTCTTCAGCTAGTCAGAAAAAAATTAAATACAGCTGGATTCAAATGTTAAATTTTAAATCGTTTGACCAAATGACTATAAAGTCTGGAAGCAAAGGTGAATATATATAATGGTATACACACACATACATAGGTTATTGCTATTACATTACAGCACATAATGTGTTGAATGATATTGTATTAAAATGTTTTCCAGACTTTATGGCCATTCAGTATTTTACAGCTCTATTGCATAAATAGTTTCTATCACTTGATAGCAACATACAGATAACAGCCTAAACAATACAGTGTATTCACAGTGTGAAGAATAGTTTGAAAATTTAAGTGGCATCATCCAAATAGTCTTTTAATTTAATATATGCTGACAAACTTAAGCCTCAAAAAAAAAAAAAAAAAACTGTCATACCTCAGAGTATCAAACTAGCTGATTAGAATTAGAAAAACAGGTAAAATGCAGCTGTTTTTATCAAAGTATTTTATGTAGTCTATTTTTTTTTCACCAGAACCAGTCTATCATCTAGTGACACAGACACAAATTAGAACCAAAGGTAAATATTTTACAAAACCCCATTCTTAAGCTGTTTATGTTTTTGCCCTAAATATCCTGCTTTCCCATAGGTATATTCTGAGTTAAACACAAGCTCTGGTATGCCAACTGTAACTTCACTCCATTCTCATATCAGATTATAAGTGAATAGTGACAATGCTACCAATGGGTATAACTAACAATGCACTTCAGTTTCTAAATAATTCACTAACCAGGTAAAAAGCTTTAAGAAATTAGGCATTATTTTACCAATGAAATTAGACAACATATCCCTACCACCTAACGCAATGCACATAGCAGACAGTCAATATCTGTTGAATGCAGAACTAGATTAAGTCATATAAGCTCCAGCTGTGATAACTCTACCGTAATATTCTTTAGAAGCGCAAACAACTATAGGCCTTTCAAATATACTTAAATGGATAAAGAAACAGACTAAGAGAAAGAGGTTAATTATGTGTAGTTTCATATTTCTTCGTTTTAACAAACCAATGAATAATAGAATGGTAAGGGATGCTCCACCATAAGAACTCTTACTATTGTGAAAATTTACAGGATTTGTAAAGTAAGATTCTCTGTTTTCACCTGAGTTAATTCTACTGTCTTTATCTTTGCTGCCCTCCTCTGGAATTCTTATATCACCTGGTCCTCTTTTCCAAAGAATATGTACTTTATACTTGACTTTAGAATAGAACTATAAGAGATAATTCAAACTTTTCCATTTCTATTTCACAGTGCTCTTTTTGCCCAATTTTATAGCACAGGCTTGGAGGCAGAGAAGCGACAATGTAACGACTGCAGGTTATTTCTATGTTTTATCCCAGCACACATTTGTTCTAGTTTGTATAACATTTAATGACACTTTCTAAACAACCTATGAAATAGTTTGGTCTTTCAAAATATCTTCTGTAAGACTACTATTTGACTAACACTGTGAGGCACACTCATGATCAGAGGTATTACATTACTTTTTGATCCAGAACTGACTTTGGCTAGTATGACTCATGTGCATACCATGAGTATATTTTACAATGGAAGACTCTTGTAATACAAATAAGTCAATGCTAATTTGTTAACTCATGAATTTTTTTTTTTTTTTTTGAGACAGGGTCTCATTCTGCTGCCCTGGTTGGAGTGCAGTGACACAATCGTAGCTCACAGGAGCGTCAACTTCTGGGCTCAAGCGACCCTCTCACCTCAGCCTCCCAAGCAGTTAGCACTATAAGCACATGCCACCATAGCTGGCTAATTATCTGTTGTTGTTTTTTTTTAATTTTTGATAAAGTAAGGGATTCACTATGATGCCCATGCTGTAACTCATAATTTTTAAACATTTTTATTTACAAAGGCAATTTGTATCAGTATACAATAAAAGGCACATATAAAATAAAACATTCAAAGATTAAAACAAATGTAAAAAGAAATAATGTGAAAGGAAGAGAAATAGAGTGGTCTAGCACCTAAACTATACCAGATATTGTGTCTGTTGATATTTTCACTTTATCTCACTTGTTTTTCCCAGCAGTCCTGCTCAGTCAGCAGGAGTCACTATTGCACAGTGGCTAGGATTAAAACCCAGAATAATAACAATAATAATAATAATAATAATAATAATAATAATAATAGCCAGATGCAGTTGCATTTGAATAAACTCCAAAACTTACTCCACTTTGCTGGGCCTTAATTTTTTACCTACAAGGTAGCGGGAGATAATGTTCAGTATGTACCTCATTCAGTGGGTCTGAAGACTAAAATAAGTTTTGTTGTTGTTGCTGTTTTTACCGTACAATGATTCACCAAAATTTTACTAAGAGTTGTGTTTCAGAATTTTCCAAGCTTGGGGATTCAGCAGTGACCAAAATGATCAATGTCCCTAGTCTCACGGAGCCAATATTCTAGTGAAGGAAAATAATAAAACAAAAATCAGGAAACATTATGTCAGATGTGATAAGTGCTATGAAAAAAATAAAGCAGAATAGGGACAGTGAAGAATGACTGGCAGCTATTATATATGGAGTGACCAAAGAAGGAATCTCAGGAAGGGTGGTATCTGAGCAGAGCACTGGAGGAAGTCACAGAATGAGCCCCATGATTATCCAAGGGAGCTCTTCTCAGGCAAAGAGAACAAGTGCAAAGTCCCCATAGTAGGAACGTACTCAGGAAGTACAAGGAATGGCAGATAAGCTAGTATGGTTAGAATAGAGAGAATGAGGAGAAAAATGATAGGAAATGAGATCAGAGAGGTTGCGAGAGACTCAAGCATGCGCAGCCTTGTGGGCTAGGTTAAGAACTTGCATTATCTCATTTATGCTTTTATTCTGGATTACACAGTTGCTATACAGGTAATAGACAAAAGGGAAGGGAGCAAAAGCAGAAACTAAGACAAAGTTCCATGTAACGGCAGGGACCAGTGTAGCTGTTATAGAAATGATGAGAATGGGTTGTTGTATTAGTCAGGGTTCTCTAGAGGGACAGTACTAATAGGATATATATGAAAGTTAATAGTTTATTAAGTTATATGATCACAAGGCTGTCTGCAAGCTGAGGATAAAGGAGAGCCAGTCCGAGTCGGGCACGGTGGCTCACGCCTGTAATCCCAGTACTTTGGGAGGCTGAGGTGGGAGGATCATGAGGTCAGGAGATCAAGACCACCCTGGCTAACATGGTGAAACCCCGTCTCCACTAAAAATATAAAAAATTAGCCAGGCATGGTGGCCAGTGCCTGTAGTCCCAGCTACTCAGGAGGCTGAGGCAGGAGAATGGCGTGAACCCGAGAGGTGGAGCTTGCAGCGAGCTGAGATCACGCCAATGCACTCCAGCCTGGGCAACAGTGCGATACTCCAGCTTGAAGAGAAAAAAAAAAACAAAAACAAAAACAGAGGAAAGCCAGTCCAAGTCCCAAAACTGAAGAACTCAGAGTTTGATGTTTGAGGGCAGGAATCATCCAGCACAGGAGAAAGATGTAAGTTGGGAGGCTAGGCCAGTCTCGCCTTTTCCCGTTTTCCTGCCTACTTTATATTCGCTGGCAGCTGATTAGATTGTGGCCACCAGATTAAGGGTGGATCTGCTATCCCCAGCCCACTGACTCAAATATTAATCTCTTTCTGCAACACACTCACAGACACACCCAGGATCAATACTTTGTATCCTTCAATCCAATCAAGTTGTCACTCAGTACTAACCTTCGTAAGTCCACCTCTTGTCAACTTGAACCTATACACATCTCCAGAGATCATATATAATCTTCAAATAAAGAAAATAATGTCATAGTTATGCCTAACATAATACAACTATCCTTCGTACAACCAGAAATGCACAAATCCCCAACCCAAACACTATACCATGAAGTTAACAATACTTAAATGCTGATATGAAGTCAGTAAATCTTCAATCCAATCAAGCTGGCAGTCGGTATTAACCATCACAGTTGTATTTTGCATCTCTTTGAGTGGTAGTGCCATCAGATTTGCTGATCTACTGGAAGTGAAGATGAAAGAAAATTAAGTTTTTTATATCAATTTTTGGTCTAAGTAACCAGAGAATAAAGATGGCATTTACCAATATGAGAAACAATATATGAGTGGGAAGTTTGGAGTGGGGGGTGGAAAAAAAAACAAGTTTGTCTTGGACACATTCAGTTTGATACCTTAGTAGAAAACCTAGTAAGTAGTTGCATGTCCAAGTCTGGATGTTGAGTGAACAATCTTGGCTGCAGATATAAACTTGGAGGTAAGAGGTAAAAATATGGTATTTAAAGCCATAAGACTGGATAAGACTGTTTAGGGCTCAGTGAAAACCCAAGACCGTTCCACGAACTAAGCCCGGGGGTATTTCAATATTTAAAAGTTAAGGAAAAGAAGAGAGACCAGAAAAGGAAACTGAGGAAACATGGTGAATGAAAATCAAGAGAGGTGCATCTCGGGTGACAAATGAACAATTTTTTTCAAAAAGGATGGGGGAAAACAACTCAAGCCAAATGGTTGCAACAGGTTGATTACATGAGAATTGAAATTGACCTTTGAATTTGACAATGTAGAGATCATGGCCATGTTTACAGGAATAGGTTTTCATTCTTTCTTTAAAAGGATGGAAGAAGAGGTAGTGAGTATGGATAACTTTTTCACAGATTTTTCTCTGAAAGGAAGCAGAAAAAGGGGATAGTATATGGAAGAGCAATAGGATGCAAAGTGCAAAAAAATATATAATTTGCAAAGATGACCATAATTGTTCTCTTCCCTGTATTCATCTCCCCTTTGCATTGTGACTTTGCAGATCTTCTCATCAAGAGATGGAATCTGAAATGACCGTGTGGGTTGTTTGAACACCAGAAGGCAGTGAAAGTCATATTGTTCTGAGCTTCATGATGCCTTGCAAACTCTCCACTTTCTCTTGAAAACTATCCAGTCACCATGTTAACAAGCCCAAGTTAGCCTGCTTGGTGATGAGAGACATGTGTCTCCATCACCCAAACTCTCCTTTTCACCCCCTCACTCTGTCACTCAAGTACAGACAACCAACCCCCAGAAGCAGAACTAAATAAAAATTAACCAAGATACACGAGGGAGCCCAGGCAAGAACAGAACAGCCCCACTAAGCCCAACCTAAACTACCAACCAAGAGAATCATGAACTGACAACATAGCTCCTGTTTTAAAGACACAGATTTTGGGGGTGCAGCAAAACGAAACTGATATAGAAAAGACTTTTTTGTCATTGTTTTGTCATTATGGTTATTTGTTTTAATATGGGAGATAATGTAGCATGTTTGCTGCTGTGAATAATTCAGCAAGAGGAAAAAATAATGATGACCAGAGAGGAAACCATTTTAAAAGCAATATTTCCTACCACATTTGATAGGAAATGTGAGTTTCAGTACACTGGTAGGAATTTTGGCCTTGTATGGGAGCATAGGTAAACGGCATGTGCAAAGAGGAGATGACAGAGTGCCATGGATATAGTAAGTGTTCAGTAAAAACAAACCAATATGTTTAAATGACATGGCTATCCTTGGGAACATTAATTACAGACCTAAATTTTAAAGAAAGTTTTTCTGGTCCCAAAGCCCTTTCTATAATAACTGCCAGGGACCTTTTTTTTTTTTTTTTGCTTTATGTAGAATTATTTTCTTAATTATCTCCATATATACAAATCCCATCCATTATTTGAAAATAAGTATCACCTTTCCATGATATCCTCCTTCATATTCCCATCTTAAAGCAATCTCACATTCTGTTAAGGCCCATAATAGTTGTATCTAAGTGTTTTCAAATACAGTTACAAATTTCTTACTTGTCTTATAATTATATGGATTAATAGAATCTCATTAATGAATTATATGCTAACTATAATTGACTATAGAATTATGAGTTATTAGAGTTTATATATAAACCTTATAGAAAATAGAGTTTATATCTGATTTATCTTTTAACCACTTCGAGATCTATCTAAACATAATATGGAATGTATAAATATGAATGAATGAAAATGTTAATGTAATTAAGCATTACATTTAGTGTCCTGACATAAGAGAGTCAAATGGGGGTAATTTAAAGGCTGACATAGTTTAACACATTATTTTAGGTGTATATTTATTATCCATTTTTTAAAATTTTAATGTTTATTTATTTATTTAGGGAGGGAGTCTCACTCTGTCACCCAGGCTTGAGTGCAATGGTGCAATCTCAGCTGCAACCTCTGCCTCCTGGGTTCAAGCAATTCTCATACCTCAGCCTCCCAAGTGGCTGGGACTACAGGCATGCACCACTATGCCTGCCTAATTTTTGTATTTTTTGGTAGAGATGAGGTTTTACCATGTTGGCCAGGCTGGTCTTGAACTTCTAACATCACGTGATCCACCCGCCTCGGCCTCCCAAAGTGCTGGGATTTACAGGCATGAGCCACCATGTCTAGCCTATTGTCCACTTTCAGATATATGAAAAGCTTACTCATTCGTTTATGTACATATATGGATAGACTAGATATTACAGAATAGTTTCTCAGTAATTTCCTGCAAATAACAATTGCATCTTAATTTCTGAACTGGAGAATATTTAGCAACTATTTTTGTAAGCTTTTGTCCTTTTTAAGGAAGATTGTTGATCCCTTCTCTGATCTCTAACAGTTCATTTAAATTATCTAAATATTGCTGCAGCTGGGTGTAGGAAGCTATCTTTATGAACTCCAGCCAATTGCAACATACAAAGAAACACTCAAAAATGCCTAAAATAAACATGCAAAATAGAATACGATGCTTCCTACATAGAAAATTCCTTTTCTCACTTTTGCAATAAAAATATATTCCAAAGCATTAAATCATTGTAGAAATAAATGCCAAATAATTCTTCTAAAGACCATTAATATTTGCTTAACCATATAAGTTTCTCTGAAAAGAAAAGATATCATGCAACAAAAATGCCCCAATTCAGACACAACCAACTGATCTTTAGGAAAAAGTAAAATCCTATTTATTATCTATTAGATTGATTAGTAAAGATATTACTTGATGGACAATAGAACTGGCACCTGCAAGCTGTAGAGAGCACCATTGTGCACACCTCCAATGCATAAATTCATCTTCCAAAATCGTTTTAAGATGTAAATGAAACAAGAACAATTGTGAGTTCTCCCAAATAGCTGTGACTATGTATCCCTGAAAACTTGAAAAGCCAACTCTCATAGAGGATTATTTGCTGGTTAGTTTTCTGTCTAGAAGTTGGTACCAGCCTTTAAAGACACCAAGCATACGCTGTGATAAGAAAGAGGAGAAAAATCTAAGCATGATAAAGCCAAAACTAGAAAATCTGAGTAACAGACTATTAAGTCAAAGAAGCATTAGAAGCATAATGAGATGAGAGGAACTCATATAAAGACTAGAGAGAACAGTCCCCGAGCAGGAGAAGGGCTTGAGACAAAAGAATGAAGCTGCCCAGAGATGTGAACCTTCCTGTATCTCATAAAATTATAATGAATTCTTAAAGACCAGTTAGGGGCTAAATCGACATTTCAGAGGGGCTAAATCGACATTTCAGAGTCTCTGGAGCTCCACATACAAGTGGAGTCCATATCCACTCATGAAATCTTTTCCAAGGGCATTCACGAAGAACTCATGAGAAAGATTGCTGGCAGAGCATAAGACCTGCGTGCTTCCCTCAATGGCACAAGCATGCATGACCTGGTAAAGACTAATAATGGAGCAGGAGTATCTACAGAAGCCTATCCATTCTCCAAAAACTCTGTAAATACCAAGAAATAATCAGCTGCCACTAGCAGCAGGCACAGAACCTCCCACGTCCTGATTCCCTTTCAGATACAAAGCAAAAGCCATCTGCCACTGAAGTGGTAAGAACCACGCCCATATATCAGAGTTGACCTTGGTGTGCCATGAAACAAAAGCCAGCTTCCTCTGGGGCAGAACAGGGATCCTTCCATCCCTCATTCCAGACAAAGACAAGCTGCAGCTGGGAAGTGGCAAAAATCCCACTTGTGCATAGAATTCTGCCCTTTTCAAGGCAATGTTCAGCTACCAGCCAGGAAGGGCAAGAAACTTATTCACACCCGAGATCTCCCACCTATACAAGATAGTTTTGTTGACACTAGGAGGAGAAGCAGGAAATTTGCTTACACTCTCCAAGTGGGGCACTGGAGAACAGGCAGGAAGGCTGAGAAAACCCCACTTCCTAGGCTTATATATATAAGACCTGCCCAAGTCTGAGGAAGGAGTAGGGAAATGAGAAACCACTCCTGTTACCACCAGAGATCTTGCATCAAATAACAAGGAACATAGTTGTGCATTAGGGGAAGGGCAAGAGCATGGACAAAGAACCCTTCTATGATGCAGGTAAGCAAGGCTTGCTATAGACTGGAAGTGAAGCAAAAACATTGAGAAACATACTCTGGAACCCCAAGCCCCACCATAGGCCAAGATAATAGCAGCCCAGCACTAGAGGATATCCACTGACAAAAAGAATGAACCTTGATTTTTATGTCAACATGTATAAAAACTAACTCAAAATGGACCATACACCTAGGTGGAAGAGCTGAAGCTCTAAAACTTCTAGAAGAAAACGTAAATACCTCCTAAATTCAACAAGAAGACAAACAAGATATAAGAATAGCAAATAAGCACGTAAAAGATACTCATTATCTTTAATCATTAGGAAAGTGCAAGTTTTTAAACCACTGTGAGATGCTATCAATACTATGCACCCATTAGGATTACTAATGTAAAAAGACTGGTCATACCAAATTTTAGATAGAATGCGGGAAAAACTGAAATTTTCATTTATTGTTGGGGGAATGCAAAATGCCAATTTGAAAATATGAACACACAGCCACTTTGAAAAACAGTTTGATTTTTTATAAAGATAAGCATGCATTTACTATATGGGCTAATAATTCCACTCCTAGTCATAAACCCAAAAGAACTGAAAACATGTTTCTGTACAAGGACCTGCACATGAACGGTTTTAGCAGTTTTAGCCATAAATGCCCCAAACTGTAAACAATCCAAATGTCCTTCAAATGGTGAGTGGTAAACAGATTGTGATTAATCCATAAATGGAACACTATTCAGCAAGAGAAAGGAACAAACTACTGATATACGCAACAAAATAGATGATTCTTGAAGCACTGAACTAAGTAAAAAAAGGCCAAGCAAAAGACATATATTGTATGAGTCCACGATCTGACATTCTAGAAACATCAAAACTGAATGCAAAACAGATCAGTGGTTTCTAGCGGCTAGGATGGAGGAAGAGGATTGCCTGAAAGGTGTATGAAGAAACCTTCTGGAGTGATGAAAATTTCATATCTTGATTGGTGTGGCCATTACACAACTACAGACATTTTTCAAAACTGGTAAATGAGCTTTTTTGGTATGTAAAATATATCACAATAAAAAGAGAGAGAAAATGAAACTCTTCAATATTTAACCCTGTTCAAAACCAGAGTTAAGAACCACTGCATCCTCATTAGTATAGAGATGGGTTTAAAAAAAAAAAACTGCAATAGTCAAGCAAAAGTATAGCATTTGTACATGAGTAGAAGTTGTTGACTATGCAGCTGTCCTGGAATTTCTTGGTCACAACTTCACTTCACTGGGGACAGAAAAGGTGCATCCTGATTCCAAAAGGTCTATTTAAGTCAAGGAAACAGGTGTGACTTACCTTACACTACTTTTCTCCAAAAGAATTAATAAAGGAAATTGTCACTACAGGATGTACAACTGCTGAGAAAAACTCAGAAATAAAGGTTAGCAAAAAAATACAGGAGGTTGGTTGATGAGGTCCTTAGAGAGAAATAACAAACAAAGTTCAGAAGTGAACTTCCTTAGCTTTGTTCTTTTAGATTATCCTGTTCAAAATAAATTCTACCCAAGCCAATGGCGAAGGGGAGTTCTGTGCTTCCTTAAAGATTTTAGCAAAACTTTAAGTTTATGTTTTTGATTATTGTAAAATCTCTGAAAATGGAACAACTAGTTGACCCTGAAGAATAGCTCTTTGCTTTTATTTTCCATTATGAGAAAAAGTATGAAGTAGACATATAATCTCTTACCCTGTGTTGGCCACTGCATGCAGTAGGGTTTGAGGTACAAAGTGTGGAGAAAGAGTTTTGAGTGTTTGCGTCAGGGTTCTCTAGTGAGGAAGATGTTCCACCTTCTTACCTACAACTACACCAACACATTAGCTGTCTAAGTTCCTGCTGGAGTTGATTTAAGCAGAACACATTTATTTATCCAGGGATATGATGTGGTTGGATGTGACTGCCAACAATGCTTAGTGGCATAATTTATTATGCATGTCCTTTGTTGGGAACTCCTTTTCAGTGGTACTCAATGGACTATAAATATCACTTGCTGTGAAATGCATATTGTTCTTATAGTTGCTTTACCACATCCCAGAGTTAATTTCCAGTTCTCCTTTAGCACCCTTCCCAATGTTTTATATCTTTGCTTTATTCTTTTGAAACACAATCTCCTTCTCTTGTTGACTTTAAATAAAAAATAACACTCTGAAATCATTAAAGAGGCTCCTTCTAGCTCTAAGATTCATGAGCATATTAAAATAAAATCTATTCAAATGAATCTCTTCACTGAGCCAGTATCTAAACCAGAAAAAAATATTTAGGAACAATTTTTTTCTGAACTAAATAAAAATGAATTTTCAAAAAAGTGTCCTAAATTCTGAATAAAAAATTAAAGTTTTTAATATCATATTGGAAAAAATGATTACTGAAGGGGATTTATACATGTCTGATGTTTTATTCAGGCCACTCAAGTTATTTTTGGTGATTGTCAAAACCATAAAATGTCTATTTAATCAAAAAATGTCTGTTTGTGCTTTCTTTTTCCTCTTTGGGAGGCCCAAATTGTAACATAGAATGAGTTGCAAAAAAGAAAGGAATTTACTATATCAGAATCTGTCTAGAAGTCATTACTAATAAACATAGACATTCTTTACCAATTTCATCAGGTGTTCTAAAATAACTTGCAGGTCTCTGATCACCTCCTTTTTAATAAATAAAGTATTAAACAGGACATTTGACTCATCCACATTTGGAAAATGTACTTCATGCTGTGTTCCATTCTCTGAAATCACATATCCTGGGGTTACTGACAAACAGAACTTTCTTGATTTTTATCAGAGCTTGGTTTATAATGTACAATATTAAAAAAAGATTAACTGCTTGACATAGGAATGTAGTTTAAGAAGATTATGATACATCCATAAAATGGAATATTACAAAGGCATTATAAGGTATTCTATAAATCTATAGTAAAATATATAGATATATGTTCATGACATATTGCAAAGTGAAACAATCGGGTTATAAAATAACGTATACGATAAATTAAATTTGAAAAGAATAAATATGTTGTGTATATATGGAGACGTGGAAATTTAGAGGAAGAAGATTTAAAAGAACAAACACTAAGTAACTGCAGTCATCATTTGGTAGCGTTATGGGTAATAGTTTCTTCTTTTACTTATTTATATTTTCTAATTTTTATAATGAACATGAAATACTTGTGTAATCAAAACAAGTATCTAAAACTCATTATAAACTTTCAAGTCAGATTCTTGGACAAAAGAAAATACAGTAATTGGAGAGCAAAATCTAAGATAAATGCAGAAAACCATATATTCAATCTATAAGTGTTATGCATATGCCAATATCAAGATAATGTTTTTCTACATAAATGATAAAGCCAAGCATGAGGCATAACAAACATTTAGGCTGCAATAGCTAAGGTACTTTAATGCTAAGTCAAGAAAGGGCACATAAGAGTACCCCTTCTTGAGTTTTCTAAGTAGTTGCACAGGAATAGTCACAGAATATTAACTATGAGTTACCTATTCTCTCTTAGTGACTCAGGAAGCTATCTGCTGATTTAAAGTAAGGCACACTCCTACCTTGAAATACATACTTATAAAGAAACATGTAATAGAAGTACTAGTGGAGTGCTTCACTATAAGCCAGGCACTATTCTAAATGTTTCACATGTGAAACCCATTTAATCCTCTCAACACTATGATGTCATATTACTATTACCCCCATTTTTCAGATGAAGAAACTGATACAAATAGGGGTTAAGTAATTTATTCAAATACTTAGGGCTCACCAGTGGCAGAGAAGAATCCAGACCTAGGCAGCCAAGATCTGTATTTTTAGCCACTATGTTATACTACTTCTCAAAAGAAAATTAATAGAATATTAACAGAAAATAAAATTCCCATGTATATACTATATATATACACTATATATGGTGTGCATATATATATAGTATATTTTTATATATTTTTATATTAGAAACTAGGCCAGGCGCAGTGGCTCACACCTGTAATCCTAGCACTTTGGGAGGCTGAGGCAGGTGGATCACCTAAGGCAGGAGTTTGAGACCAGTCTGGCCAAAATAGTGAAACCCCATCTCCACTAAAAATACAAAAAGTAGCCAGGCGCAGTGGCAGGTGCCCGTAATCCCAGCTACTCTGGAGGCTGAGGCATGAGAATCGCTTGAACCCAGGAAGTGGAGGGGTTGCGGTGAGCCGAGATCCTGCCGCTGCACTCCAGCCTGGGTGACAGAGTGAGACTCTGTCCAAAAAAAAAAAACTATTTTGGTGGACTTTTTATAATCACAGACTTTTATCAGGCAATCCCATGTGCTAGTTCCTGAAGCTCATGTACTAGTTTTCAGATGTTTGCTTTCTGCCCAGAGTCCTCACCCAAGGCCCTCAAGGGTCTTGCATGCTCCAAGGCTAGATAAACTCCAAAGTTTCCAATGTTGTCTACAAAGTCCCTGGGTGATTTCTACTTTCTCTACCCTCTGAGACACTCTCAGCATGCTCTGACTCATTGGAATATTCTTGATACACAGAATCACTAGAGGAGAGAAGAAAATAGTCCCTTCTGCATCTCTCCAGAAGAGGCCACTGTGAATTTTCTCACCTCATAGACCTTTCCATATTTTCTGGCCTATTTTTAATTGAATCCAGATGAGGAAAAATAAGATCTCACCATGACCCGACAGGTAAAGGAAAGGCATGAACTTGGCTGACACTTTCCCTTGGTGACAGTCTAATTAGTCCCACCACATTTCTTTCTCTTTTTTTATTATTTGTATTATTTTTATTATTTTTGAGACATAGTTTCACTCTGTTGTCCAGGCTGGAGTGCAGTGGCACAATCTCAGCTCACTGCAACCTCCACCTCCCCGGGCTCCAGCAATTCCCATGCCTCAGCCTCCCAAGTAGCTGGGACTACAGGCACTCACCACCAGGCCCGGCTAATCTTTGTATTTTTAGTAGAGATGGGGTTTCACCATGTTAGCCAAGCTGGTCTCAAACTCCTGGCCTCAAGTGATCTGCCCACCTCGGCCTCCCAAATTGCTGGGATTACAGGCTGAGCCACCATGTCTGGCCCTAATCCTACCACATTTCTACTGGGTATCATATGTTATAGCTCAAGACCAAGTCTGACTAATAATTAAAATTGTTAGCATGCTAAAGTTTGGTGCTTGGGAAACCCAGACAGCAATACTCATTTAAATAACAGGGCTACTTAAAAGGTTAAACAAAAGCACAGTTGATAAATGTATGGGTTCATTTCTCATTAATTGTCTTAGCCATTATTCAATGTTTGGGCAAAAAAATACAATTCAACAACATGATGAAATTCAAAATAACTTCTCGCATTGCCTTTTGACCATCTAATTCATAATTTATAATATCCCAGCACCAAATTTTTATAGCATTGTTCAGCTAATGGGTTCAGAGAAATATTCTGTGATTGTTCTGGGGAAAGTAGAGACAATAGTTGAGCTGAAAAACACCTGAGTGGTCTGGGCATGGTGGCTCACGCCTGAAATCCCAGCACTTTGGGAGGCCGAGGTGAGTGGATCACTTGAGGTTGGGAGTTTGAGACCTGCCTGGCCAACATAGTGAAATCCCGTCTCTACTAGAAATACAAAAAAATTAGCAGGGCATGGTGGCAGACGCCCATAACCCCAGCTACTCTGGACTGAGACAGGAGACTCACTTGAACCCGGGATGTTGAGACTGCAGTGAGCCATGATCATGCCACTGCACTCCAGCCTGGGCAACAGAGTGTAACCCTGTCTCAAAATAAATACATAAATACATAAATACATAAATCAAACAAAAAACATCCAAGTGTCTTGTCCTCTTATCAATCTTAAACTTTCTGGGGATGTGTGAGGTGATTCTGTAACTACTATAAACACAGAAGGAAACACTGGGGAAATGTAGCAGCTCAATCACCTTCTCCCTGCTTTTATTTAATTCTGAACTTGCTGTAATCAATAATTGATTCTGATTATGCTCCTGTCACTAATTTCAGCTGAACTGTGTCAGGGAGGAAAAAAGTCTCATAATGACTAGTTCTCCATAGGTAAAATGCCATATCTCTGAGATAAGACAGAAAGCATAAGAGGTTTTGTCAGTTCCCCTGGCTCCCTCTATGTCTTCAATTCCAGCCCCTTTCTCAAGGTCAATATTCAGGGAAACACTTAGGTTTGGAAGCATCACAGGAAATCTGTATGCAAATGCCTAAGTGATTTGAGTATTTTCTCTCTTCTGCATAAAAGCATTTGAAGTCCTTGAATTATCTGTTAGCCTTTCTCCTAGATGATTGAGCAAATTTGTTGATAAAACAGAATATATTTGAAAATCTTGTGGAATAAACACAGAACAGGTCAACTTTTTAAAAAAGAAATGTGCCGTTTAAAGAATATCTGAAATTTTCTCAATGATAAATACTCTTTGATCTTTGGGGTAGAAGAAATAGTCATTAAAAAGTGAAAGTAGGTTAACCCATATAGCTTATCATTCTCACTCTACCGAATCACTCTTGTTCAGTCTAAGCAATGATTACAATTATGTGATAACCCAAAATTTCCACCTCCAAGCTATTCATTTGTCCTAAGGCTGTTGCAGAACAACAGAATTGCCTCAGGTGACTATGCTCCTGTGCATGAAATTATTTTCAACAGCCTGAAGCACAACAGAATGTTTTATGTGACAAGTTTAAGAAACGTTACTTATCAGACTGCACAAGAGTCACTTTTTACCTCTGTTGCCAATCTGATCTGTCTGGTCAGATTTTTTTTTAAAAAAGCTTTCATCATACTTACTCTGCATCTCACAGATACAGTGTCAAACTAACACATAAATGAAGTTGCTCTCTAAAGCCTGGGCACCTTAACTTAGACGTCCTCCATCTCCTTGTGCCTGACATTTTCTAGCTCCCCTTGGATTATTATAAATGTTTGAAGAAATAACAGAGGCAAATCTTGTCAAAGAACAGGAGCTGAATGTTTACAATGACAGATAACTAATTAAAAATGACTTCTGTATTTTTCAGTTATCTGAAACTAAAAAATACTTTTATATCATACAAAACAGAAAGACACTTTTGTATCACACAAAACTAAAAAATAGTAGTTTGGCGTTTGATGACATTCAGAAATTAGGAGCACAATTTGGAAGAATCATTTAAGTATTCACTAAGCACCAGAATTGCATAACACTTTTCTTCAGAAAATGTAAAGTATTTCTCAGCATAAGCCTGTCTAGACTAGAATAACCATGGGGCTAACAGAGGTCAGCCCAGAGGTTAGCAGAGGCCCATGAATGCATGTGCTGTTTCCTTTGTTACATTGTGCAGGCAGGTGATTCACCCTGGGCCTTTCAACAAGATGCAGTGGAGAAGGGGTCAAGCAAGCGTAATTTGAAATAATTCAGATGAATCTCTTTTGCTTCCAGTTATGATTGGTATCAACTGAACTCTTTTAATCTTATCAATTGATCATCCATTTACTCAAACATACACTAAGAAAATATCTATGAAGAGAAAAATCTGGTAACCTGGCAGGTTTGTTAGTCACAATTTTCCATTAGTGAATCGGCATGTTGTCAGCTCAGGATAGTTAATAACACTTCCACATGTCATCTAGAGGAAAGAAAGGCAGGAGAGAAGAAACAAGAAAAAGAAAAGGAAGCAAAAAATACAAAAATATAATGAAGATGAACTAGAATGGAAATTGGCAGCACTGAATGTATGACTACCAAGTAAATTTGCGGTATAGCGGGCTTCAGGTAGAAAGACATGAGGCATGGAGGTCATTCTGAGCTTGTGGAAGAATGTGGGCAAAATAATAAAAACAAGATTATAACAGCAGATTATAATGCTCTGGTGAGCACTGTGCAAAGAGACCACATTGTAACAAACGCTTCAGGTGGAAAAATGGTGGAATATGAGATTACGCAGATATGGGACAGCTTTCAGAGCATCTGACCCCTGGATGGGAATTTAAACCTTATGCACTGTTATTAGTTTTCCGTTGCTGTTGTAATAAATGACCACAAGTTTACCAGCCTAAAACAACATCCATTTGCTGTGAAGTGGTAGCAGCACGGTAAGGTATCACGTCATATTGCTTCACACCTTCATTAACTTCATATCCTGTTTTCTATATGCCTTCCAGCCTGGGCTCACACCTTCTAAAGAAAATATTACCCCTATAACCCTTCCCTCAGTCTCTACTTTCCAGAGGATATTAACTAAGATTATCCCTTTGTTAACTGTGCACTTCATGGAGATGTACTCCAGCATGTTCATAGGACATTTGACCCACTGGCCAAATTAGCTGGAGGGACTTTAAGAGAATACCTCTCTCCTAGCAATATAAAATTGGGCTGGCAAACACTAATTTTGTACTCTGCTTGCAACCCAAATCGAGGTGATGTAGATCACTATGTATACTGAAAAGCAGAGAAAGCTGATCTGCTAAGACAGAAAAAAATAAACCAGGCCGGGCACGGTGGCTCACACCTGTAATCTCAGCACTTTGGGAGGCCGAGGCAAGCAAATCACGAGGTCAGGAGATCAAGACCATCCTGGCTAACACGGTGAAACCCCGTCTCTACTAAAAATATAAAAATTAGCCACGCATGGTGACGGACACCTGTGGTCCCAGCTACTTAGGAGGCTAAGGCAGGAGAATGGCGTGAACCCAGGAGGCGGAGCTGGCAGTGAGCCGAGATCACACCACTGCACTCCAGCCTGGGCAACAGTAAGAGACTCCATCTCAAATAAATAAATAAATAAACAAACAAATAAATAAATAAAACCAGATTTACAGATAAACAGAGATCTGAAACCATAGGATCTCAGAGAGACAAGCTGATCCACAGACAAATGGAATTAATGCTTGCCTTCATTTCTAATGAGTTTTCCGTTTTTTGTCTTCCTTCCCTTTTAATCAGATGCATTTATATCTTCATAATTTCCCTCCCCTTGGATTGAGCTAGTCTGAAATGTGGTTCAGCTGCCTGCAATCAAAGGGACTATTTCAATTATTGTTGCTACGTAACAAACCATCCCAAGATCTGGTGACAAAAATCATCCACTTTATGATGCTCACAGATTCTGTGGGTCCAGAATTTGGACAAGGCATGAGAGGAATTACTTATCTCTGCTTCACAACGCTTGGGGCTTCAGCTGGGAAGACTTGAAAGCTAGATGTGATTCACTGGCTGGAAGCTGGAATCATCTGGAGGGTCATCACTCATATGTCTGGTGAAAGATGCTGGCTGTTGGCTAAGGCTGAGCAGGGCTGTAAGCTGGAACATCTCAGTGTAGTTGTTCTATGTGGTCTCTCCACAAGGGTTCACTGGACTTCCTCACATCATGGCCTCAGCATTCCAAGAGAGGAAGGAATTGTGTGGCATTTTTATAATCCAATCTCATGAGTGACATAACAGCACTTCTGCCATACTCCAATAGCTGCAGCAGTTACAAAGCTCCAGTCAGTCTCCAGGAGAGGGGACATAGACTCTACCATTCCATGGGAGGAATGTCAAGATCACATTGAGATCCTGTTGCAGCCAACATTGGAAAATACAATCTGACGCAGGACTTGACCCTCAGACAATAGGTGGGTTGGAGCCAGATTCTGAAGGTTTCCAGGCAAAGTGGGAGGTTTGGAGTCCATCCTGGAGTCAGTGGGAACCAGAGATATTGAAGTAGAGAAGTGAAATGGAAACAGAGGACTAAAAAAAAGGTAACTAAATAGAAAAGACAAGAATTAGTTTCCCGAGATTGTCTCACTTAATATACCCAGGATTTTATTGTCTGATGCCTTATATTTTGTGTTGTGAAGACAAGCCAGACTGACACTATCATTATAAAAATTATCAAATTTATTCCCAATGATTTTGTGTTACCACATCAATTTTGTTCCACAATAGAACTAAAAGCTAATTGAGGCCTGTATGTGACAATATGACTATGCAAAGTAAATCAGCATGTACCAGTTTATGGAAGTGATCTTGTTTTATTCTATTAGAAAAAAAATGTTTTTCATTGTTTACCATAGTACTGACTACACACAAAGTGCTATTCTCTCACCTCCATTTGAGGTCTACATTAGAGGTTTTTGACACACAGGAAGTGTTGGCTTCAGTGGAAAACTTTTGAACAACACATGACATTCTCATGCATCTACATAACGTGAATGTGATTTCAGGTTTAGCATGGAAGTTTAGAAGCCCGTAAGGAAAGGCTGCGGAGTAAATTATTAGTAAAGTATTCATCAAAGAAAATAGTCTAAAATCCTTCAGCAGCAATAGTATATATTTTTTTCTTTTTTGCCAAGAACCTATTTAATTTTTATGCTACAGAAGTACACACTTTTATCCATCACAAGTTTAAGTTAAACATTGTATCTAAAGACATTTAAAGAAATCCAAAAGAGTAATATTAAATTAAAGATACTATGTAGAATATTTTGTACTCAAAAAACTTCCTAGCACATTTTTTTCATCTATTTCAACAGGTGATATGCAGCCTTCTATTTGCCAGAAATCTCTCTGCTTATTTATGTCTCCCAACTGCATTTTTCATTGCTTGTTTAGTAAGAAGATATATGAATAATTTCAGTCATTTTTTCCAAGTATCCCTTGTTAAAAATCACAGGAAATGATTCTGGAATAAAATAAAGGTTAAATGTATCTTGGACTTTACAAATCAGTACTTACATAGAAAGAGACATATTGTTTTATGAAAATATATTGGTTTAATGATCTATATGGAAGTAATATTTCATTCTTAAAATAACTCTAGTTTTCGTAAGGGTTCCAGTTTGGTACTCATAATGTGTTTTACACTGGGGAAATCTGCCATTCCATAGAACTGATATACACAGTCTTCATTTTGAAGCCAAGGTAGGGAATATTCTCTTTCAGAGTAGGCACACAGGAGAATCTTGCACCTTGTTTGTTTCACATGTTTAAATATTGTCTTTATCTTCCAACTGTTTTGAATTTCTTGAAGTCTGAGACAGTATCTCTTCCTTGTTAAGGTGTGAAATAAGAACTTACTGAACTGCTGGATTTTGTACAAGAAGTAATGGCTAAACTTACTGCAATCTTGCTATTAGTGTTTTGACATGCATCCACCATGTGATGATTAACATTTTGGATGATTTGGACAAAAATTCCAAATGTATATTAGGTTAATATATGTATAATCTGTGATTATGATTATGTTTACAATAAAGAGACTTTATTCCTTCATTCATTGCAAAAAGCTGACAGATACTTTCTAGGTGCTGGAATAGTACCTTTGTGGAACTTACGCACCAGAGGGCAAGAAAGGAGATGAATAAATAAATAATCCAAGAGGATGGTTTGTTCTGTCTTTAAAATGAGGTCTAAAGCAGCAATAAAACACCACAGTCGGCTTTCTGCTGTTGCTGCCTTTCTAGCCCTAGCCACAGAACTGAAGCTCTCCTCAACCTCAGACCATGAGATAATCTAATTTTTCAATTTGTAATGAGGCATAGTATCTGAAGCTGTGGAAATAAATTACTCGGACACTGGTTCAGGGGGCAGAAGCCACAGAGACCTCTACTTTAAGTCATACCCAAAGGACTCCTGCATAAAACCCACCAAACAATTAGTCACTGGGACATGCAGCAAACTGGAATCAGAGAAGCCACATCAACCAGCCTGTCAGAAATGTGAGACAGATGTTTGTCTGAGAACAGATGGAAATAAAGACTGGCAAATCCTCCTGCCCTCAGATGGGTCTCTGTTCCTCCAGTATTTATGTGTGCCTTTACACAAACTGGCAACTAGAAGATATAGATACACAAATAATAAGTTGCTTGCTTTTTTTTTTTTTTTTTTCCTGACAGGGTCTTGCTCTTTTTCCCAGACTGGAGTGCAGTGGTGCAATCACAGTTCATTGCAACCTCAAACTCCTGGGCTCAAGTGATCTTTCAGCCTCAGCTTCCCAAATAGGTAGGACTACAGGCATGCCACCACACCCAGCTAAATTAATATTTTTTTAGGTTTCTTTTTTTTCTAAAGACAAGGTCTCACTTTGTTGCCCAGACTCGTCTCCAACTGCTGGTTTCAAGTGATCCTCCCACCTTGGCCTCGCAAAGTGCTGGGATTACATGCAGGAGCCACCATGCCCAGCCCAGGTTGCTTTCTGTTCCAATGAGTTCAAAAAGTGCACAGGCTCTGGTCTAATCACTAATCATTTAGTTTCTGAGATTGAAATGTTAGCTCACATTATTTAAACCAGTAGATTTTTGCTGTGATACTCAGTTGTCACAAATAGACAGCAATAATATTTGGCTCTGATTGAGGTACACACAGGAGACAACTTGGTTTCTCTTCCATCACAGCCTCCAGAGCTTGATGAGCACCCCCATCCTTACCCCTTACTAACATCTCCTCAACCTCTGGCCTCATTCAGGTATTGAAATATCCAGTTCCATTCAATTTCAGTCACAGCAGGGTCTGCTTGGACACTCATTTTCCATCAGGCCTGAGGACAGGGAAATGAGGGAAAACGTATTCATATATACAAACAAGGTTGTATATATGAATGCTGTGGTAATGGAACACCTGCGTGAGCAATTCCATATCCGTGACTTGGACAATGGACTCATTGCTGATCTCTTCAAATCCTGCCTCAGCTTTTGTATATTTCCAGTCACAGCTAAGGACCTGGCCCACACACCCACAGCATCTCTGCCATACTAAATGTGGCCCTACATTTTGATCCACTGTGGGTCCCTCTCTCTCCACACATGTCTATTTCAGCCAGTTACCACTTCTCCAGCTAAAATCAGACACTCATGTCTAGACATCATGGTCCCAAATGCCTGGCGACACATATCAGACCCTGCTGAGAGAATTCTCTCACCAAGCTCTGTCTTGGTGGCTGCACTATGAGTGCAGGACTGTGAGCATGTAAAGCTCACTCCTCCGACCCTTCCGGCACTGCCTACTTTTTAGATACTTCCAAACTCTACATTTGATTCTCTTAGATCTTCCCAAATTTTGGCCCGCATGAGGATAAGGATCAGGTAGCCAATCTCTTCCCCTTACCACCCTTATAAGCAAGGGAAATAGAAAAGTCAAAGCTCTCTTTACTCCTACACATTCCTTTCAAGGCATCCTCCTTATGGATTCCAAGACATGACTAATAGTCACTGGACCAGTTTTTCTCTCATTAATAAAGCCTATGAATGTCTCTCCCAGCTGGCTGTCTCTAGAATATGAATGTATTACCATTGGTCATCCTAAATTTGAGGCTTACCCCAAGAAAGCAGGAAAATCACATTTCAAATCCTGTCAGATATTACATTTATTTAAACTATGATCAAAATTGAGACACCAATCATCAATTCTAAAAGCGAAACTAATATAGGAATCCATGATATATACTTGGTATTTTTTTCTTTCTTTTTTTTTTTTTTTTTTTTTTTTAGACGGAGTCTTGCTCTGTTGCCCATGCTGGAGTACAGTGGTATGATCTTGGCTCACTGCAACCTCAGCCCCCCAGGTTCAAGCGATTCTCCTGCCTAAGCCTCTGGAGCAGCTGGGATTACAGGCACCCGCCACCATGCCCAGCTAATTTTTGTATTTTTAGTAGAGACGGGGTTTCACCATGTTGGACAGGCTGGTCTTGAACTACTGACCTCAGGTGATCCACCCACCTTGGCATCCCAAAGTGCTGGGATTACAGGTGCAAGCCACCCGCCAGGCCCTTTTTTTTTTTTTTAAGGAATGTGTCTAAGTGAAAATCTGCTTGTGCTGTACCTCTCTTCTTGGCAATGGGTTCTCATTTTATTTTGGCATTGCTTATTTAACACAAGACTTTCATCTTTAGAAGAGAGACAGTAGGAGACAGAGAAAGCAGAAACCAGTGGGAGAAATGTTAGAAAAGAAAAAGGAGAGGATATTTGTGAATGAGAGATTCAGAATTTTTAGATGATAATTTTCATCTATTATTCTAAATTCTATATGCAACTTTGCCCCCGCCATCCAAAGAAAATAAAATAATAGCTGATAAACGATGTTTTCTATTTTTTGTGACATGGCCTACATCTTTCAATGGAAGTGCTTATACGAGTATTTGGGGAACAACATACATGAATTTATTCTGATTAACATCGGAAATTATCTTCTCAGAAGCCGTATCATTTTACTCTGAGTATGGAAGGTTGTTCCCAGCTGATTCTCAAATGGCTTTGAAAGGCAGAGCCTCCCTGACTGATGAGTGGTTGGACTAAGGCCTTCAGGCATCTATTTGCAAGTGCTGATGAGCCTGCGGACAAGCGAACCTTCAAAGGTTTGTACTAGGTGCCTGGAGATTCTCAAAATATATAGAACTGAAGCATTAAAAAAACATGAATGTGCTATCTCAGCCCTACAGGCTAGGTCAGATGCCCAAGAGAGAGAACTGAATTTCACAGAGGATTTTCCTAGCCTAGTTTGTAGTTTTCTTAATCCTGCTAATCCTGAATCATATAATTCTATGTTTGTTTTTGGTTTGTTTTTTTTTGAGACGGAGTCTAGCTCTGTCGCCCAGGCTGGAGTGCAGTGGCGCGACCTCATCTCACTGCAAGCTCCGCCTCCCGGGTTCAGGCTATTCTCCTCCCTCAGTCTCCCGAGTAGCTGGGACTATAGACGTCCGCCACCTCGCCCGGCTAGTTTTTTGTATTTTTAGTAGAGACGGGGTTTCACCATGTTAGGCAGGACGGTCTCTATCTCCTGACCTTGTGATCCGCCCGCCTCGGCCTCCCAAAGTGCTGGGATTACAGGCGTTGAGTCACCGTGCCCGGCCTATGTTTGCTTTATTAATGGCCTTCTTCTAACACACTTATATTCTACATCTGTGTTGGAAAAGCTATAAATATTGTTCCTTTACCTTGATCCAGTTATCATGCTTTCTGTAGATAGCTAGGTCATATTTTAAGTACTTGATTACAAGATATGCGCAATGATTTGTTAAACCTTTTACTCTGTTAACATGCCAGTGCTGCACACCATCCTTTTGCAATTGTTTTATGAATGAGGCCTAATATAATGAAAACTGAACACGTTAAACATGTATGAGCTGTAGCATTCTTTTCCCATCAACAAAGATTGACATTGATTATAGGACTTGGGAATCTACAACTAATTTCATGTCTAAGAACAAAAATCTCTATTTATATTGGGACAATGCTCAAGTAACCTAAATGTCCTCATAGCTCAGCAAACATGAGATAAATGACTGGAAATGAGATAATATTTAAAACCACTACCTAAATCTCACCACTCCCTAGCCTTCACTTGCCAACCTTACAACCTTGGCTACCACTATCACTCCCAAGCCCATCTGTCTCCTTTGTAGTTTTCTCTTGTCATTGTTACTCTTTTATTCAATGCAGACTTTTTCCTCAACGTAGCAAAAATTGAGAACCCTAGTGTTTACATTTTATAGTCTCAACCACACAAAGATTTGAACAACTATATCTTTCTGCATTTTTTTAACAAAAGCGCAAAATCCAAAAGCACAGACTCGTTAATCCATGTAGGGTAGCATCCAATCCCTGGGCCAATTAACTGCAGTCTGGGAGATAGCTACATTGAAAATAGGCTGCTAATGTGATAACTTGTAGATTACGAGGAATGGGTACAGTTCCAGTAAAAGCAAGAACTCTCTCTTAATAGGAAAATTGAGTCTTAAGTACTCATTCTTTCATTCATTTACCTATTATGTGCCCAATATTTTCTAGATCCTGGGGAAACAACAATTAACAATTAATTAAATAAGAGGGATATAGTTCGTGTTTAACAAAGCTCACAGTGTTACGGCAGAGAATAGTAGTTAAATAAGAAATAAAAATTAAGTAAAATAGTAAGCTATCAAGATTACAGTAAGTGATATGGCCTCTGAGAAAATAATTTCTGATATCAATACATTCACTGTATTCATTTACTGAATTACTTATTAAGAGAGGACTTACTAAATAGTTAACCTATTCATGTCATCAATGGGTTCTAGAAACCTCACTTCATCAGTAGGTTCTTAGAAACTGGGACTTTAAGTGAAATGATGTACAGCAGGTCCACAAATAATGTCCTTTTGTTCAACTCTTTTGCTACAACATTGATGAGGGAAAAAATGGCTTTGTTATACATCATTTTGGTTGAAGTCATAGTTTCCAAGAACCTATATATGATGTTAAATGAGGACTTACTGTACTTTGAAAAAAAATCATCCACCATTCTAAACACTTGGTATACATTACCTCCTTTAATAGTTTTATAGAACTTACTCATCACTTTACAACTGAAGAAACTTGATGCTTAGCCTGGCAGTATAATTTACCCAAAGTCACACAGCTAAGAAAGCAAAGATTTGAGATTTTGACAAAGGTCTGCCTGTCTTAGTCTGTTCAGTCTTGCTATAAAAGCATACCTGAGATTGGGTAATTTATAAAGAAAAGAGGTTTATTTGGCTTATGATTCCAGTGGCTGGGAAGTCCAACACTGGGTAGCTGTATCCAGTGAGGGCCTCATGCTGCTTCCACTCATGTCAGAAAGCAAAAGAGAAGCAGGTATGTGCAAAGAAATCATATGATGAGAAAGGAAGCAAGAGAGGGTAACCAAGGAAGCCAGAATCTTAACAACCCACTCTCAGGGAAACTAACCCATTCCTCAAGAGTGAGAACTCACTCACTCTCTTAGGAAGGCATTAATCTATTCATAAGGCAACTGTTCCCATGAACTGAACACCTCCCACTAGGCTTCACCTCCCAACACTGACACATTGGGGATCAAATTTCAACATGAGTATTGTTGAAGATAAATCCCATCCAAACCATAGCACTGCCTAACACCAAAATCTGCACAGTTCTACACTAAGTTACACTCTAAATGCTAATCTGATAGGAGAAGCCCATAGGAACATGTAACAGAGTCCCATGCTCAAGGAAAGATTCTCAGAGAAACTAAAGTACTAAACTTACAGATAAATAGAATGTAGCTAACTGAAGAGGAGATAGTATATTCTAGATAAAAAGAACAGCATCGGCAGAGATGAGGATAACATAGTCATGATTAAGGAAATAAAAGGCCTGTAGTAGTGCTGGAACATATGGAGGGAAAATCCTAGCAAGAGAAAAGTTAAAGGGCCAGGCACGGTGGCTCACGCCTGTA
The DNA here is from genome assembly GCF_003255815.1 of Theropithecus gelada. Classification (NCBI taxonomy): domain Eukaryota; kingdom Metazoa; phylum Chordata; class Mammalia; order Primates; family Cercopithecidae; genus Theropithecus; species Theropithecus gelada. The sequence continues at coordinate 68,642,198 of NC_037683.1, read as the reverse complement.
ATCCCAGCACTTTGGGAGGCCAAGGCAGGTGGATCACGAGGTAAGGAGATAAGACCATCCTGGCCAACACGGTGAAACCCTGGCTCTACTAAAAAAAAAAAAATACAAAAAAAATTTAGCCGGGCGTGGTGGCAGATGCCTGTAGTCCTAGCTACTCCGGAGGCTGAGGCAGGAGAATGGCGTGAACCCAGGAGGCAGAGCTTGCAGTGAGCGAGATCGCACCACTGCACTCCAGCCTGGGCAATAGAGCAAGACTCTGTCTCAAAAGAAAAAAAAAGAGAGAGAGAGAGAGAGAAGTTAGAGGAGAATGCATCCATGTTGGTGTATATATCAATAGTTCCTTTCTTTTTATACGTGAATAGTATTTCATCATATGGCTGTACCACTATTTGTTTATCTGTTTGTCACTGATAGGCATCTGGATTGCTTCCAGTTTACAAATAAATCCATCATGATTTATTTGTATGAACATATGCTTTGATTTTTCTTGGACAAATACTTACAAAGGGAAAGGTGCTTATATCAGTGTGTGTGCTTAATTTTATAAGACATTGTCAAATTGTTTTCCAAAGTAGGTGTACCATTTTATATTCCTAACAGAAGTGTATAAGGGTTACAGCTCCTCCATATATCCCTGTCAATACTTGGAATACTCAGTCTTTTTAATTTTCAGACCTCCTAATAAGTGTGAGGTGATATCTCCATGTGTTCTCAATTTGTGTTTTCACCTTTTCATGTAGTTATTTGTCATCCACATATCTTCTTCGGTGAAGTGTCTTTTCAAATTATTTGTCCATTTTTATTGGGTTGTTTTTTATTGGGTTTTGAGAGTTTTTATGTATTATGGATTAAAATTTTTTATCAGATACATAACTTGCAAATATTTTCACTTAGTCTGACTTTTCATTGTGTTTCCATCATGTTTTGAAGGACAGAAGTTCTTAATTTTGATAAAATCTAATTTATTGATGTTTTACTTTGTGCATCATGCTTCTGGTATCACATCTAAAGATTATTTGCCTAATACCAGGATCATGGAAATTTTCTTACGGATTTCATTTTAAAATTTTATGCTTTTGAGTTTTACATTTGTCTTTGATTCATTTTGGATTATTTTTTGAATCATATGGAAATGCAAAGGACCTGTAATGACCAAAAACACTTTGTAAAGAAAGAACAAAGTTGCTGTACTACCTGATTTGAAGACTTATTATAAAGCTACAATAATCAAGAGAGTATGTCATTGGTCTAAAAATAGACAAATAGATGAATAGAACAGAGTGAGAAGTCTACATGCAGACTCACTCATATATGGTCAATTTATTTTTGAAAAAGGTACATAGACAATTCAGTGGAAAAGGCTAACCTTTTCAATAAATCATGCTGCAACAATTAGATATACATAAGCATAAGTAAATATTGATCCATATTTCATACCATTCAAAGTGTGTTATAATTATAATTTAGCTAAGAAAATTGTGACAGATGAAGTCTTGATTGACAGGACAGATAAATTACTATTGCTAACTTATGTCAACAATAAAATTAAACCTATTTAAGAGTAAAAATATCAGAAGGGGAAAAGATTTCACTAAAATAAGAATAATGTATGTAAGATACATAGATAAAATAATAACACCAGAAAAGGAGATACAAAGAGAAAAAGCTTTAAATTAGATCAAAGAGTTTTCTAAAAGGAAATGTCATCACTTTATAAAAGAATGTCTTCTTATTCCAGTTGTTTTCAAGTTTACTTTTAGTCATGGAATTCTTTATTCAAGGGAAGTCTTAAGTAGAACTAAAAACAAATAACTCTGGTTGAAACCAGGATAAAGGGCCAACCACCACATTAACTTATCACTCTCCACCCCACCTTACTACACATACACAGAAACATCTACCATGAGATGCATATAATACTTTTAAAAGACCCTAAGTTGCACTCACTAGGTTCTTTGTGTGAATGTGGGAGAATTTGTTTAGGGTGGACAGAATTGTGAATCATCAGCATGCACATTTTTAGCTTAACTAGATGTATTATTTCCTAGGTCTACCATAAAAAAAAATCTCAAATTTGGGGACCTAATGGAAAAGAAATTTATTGTCTCATTTTTTGGGAGGCTAGAGGTCCAAAATCAAGGTGTTGCCACAGTCGTTCTTCCTGTAAACACTAGCAGGAAGGGTGGATGCTGTCTTGCCCCTTCCCACTTCTAGTAACCCCAGATGTTCCTTACTTGAGGAAGCATAACTCCAATCTCCACCTCCTTCTTCACCTAGCATTCTCCCTGGGTCTTTGTGTCTGCACACAGCCATCTTCTCATGTGGATATCAGTCCTGTTGGATTAGGGGCCCACCCTAATCTAGTACGGCATCATATTAACTAATTATAGCTGCAATCACTATATTTCCAAATAAAGTCACATTATGAGGTGCTGGAGATAAGGATTTCAACATGCGTTTTCTGGGGTGAACACAGCTCAACACTAAATAATTCCAACTTTTTCTTTCACTTTGTTGTGCCAATGTTCACTCCATTATAATAACAATGTATTAAGAGTTTGGTTGTTTTAGGGTGCTAAGCATTATTAGATTTTATCATTATGTCTAACCTCATGGCTACAAAATGATACTTAACTGTTGCATTCTTCTAATTACTAGTGAAATGAAACATCGTTTTATATGTGTAATGAGCATTCTAGTTTCTTCATTTGTAGATTACTTATTCACATATTTTGTCAATTTTTCTGTTGGCTTGTTTGTAATTTTTCATGGATTTGGAGAAAGTGTTTATAGCTTCCAGATACTAATGGTGGCTACTTAAATGTCTGCTATAGTTTACATATTTAACAATGAAAGCTTAATTTTCACTACAACTCACTTACTCTATTAAGCTAAAAAGGTAGAAATGACAAGTTGGGGATAGAGAGGCAATACACAGCATTTGTCAACTATGGGGGGAGTGTTGAAATTGTATTGTTTTACAAAATCCAAGATATTCCATTACACATGCATGTACAAACGCACACAGGCACACACACACACGTAAACACAGATGTACAAACACTCATAAACTGCTGATTATTCTTACTCAAAAGGTGAAATTGCTGTTTCCAGGCAAGTAGCAAAGCTTCACATCATGCCAGGCCCCTCAGCAGAGAACCCAGAGGGATTTTCCATGACTTAGAATAAGATCAAGACAAGCTTCAGTAACTAGTTTCAAACAATTTCCTCTATTCATCATATAAAACATTATTGCAGAACTAATAAAATAATCTGAGTGTCAACATGCTGGGAAATAACTGAAGATTGAAGGAAAGAAGGAACAACTTAGGGAACTACATGGAGGAAGCCATCAATAGGAAATCTACAATTTTATGATGGATAAAAACCAGCTTACCTTTAGAGTTTATTCTATTTGCAAACATCTAGGATTATGACTGGAAGAGAGAATGCAAATATCTAAGAATAAAAAGTGGTTGTTTTCACTTTATGCTCAGGAGGATTTTATACATAATCACTTTTTGGAGTATAATTTGTTCATTTATAAAAGTATGTATATATGTTCAAACCTAAAACAGAAAAAACATGCAGTCACACTACTTAAACTGAAATGACTTTCTTTCTGGTTTGTTCTACATATAATTTTTATGTCTATTTCTTTTGGTTAACTGGTATGTTCCTTAGAATAACCTAGGTTATATTGCACTAACAATTTAACTTTGATATCTAAGGGTCTTAATATAATGAAGTTACATTTCTTGTTAACTGTGAATGTCCAGTACATTGTATTTTGCCCTACTTCACACAATCTCCAACTGACGGAAGCTTAACTATGGAAAATGTGGTTTCAGAACACCTTTTAGTGGCAGAGGGAGAATATTGGAAAATCTCAGAGAGATGTTTCTGTTCACATTTCATGGAAAAAAACTAGTCAAAGGCCACACACCACTGCAAGGGTGCTGGGAGGAGCAGTTTCCCCTAAGCCCAAGAAGAAAACAGAACTGGATATTGGTAAGCATTATAATGGCTACCAGAGCTAATGTGCTTTGTTTTCTTTTTGTTTTGGAGCAGTGGTGTTTTCTCTTGGTAATAGTTTCTGAGGAATTTTGACTTATATCTTTTTATCTTACCCAACCCAAATTTGTCTCAGAATTGCTGGGAATTTCCACATGTAATACTATGTTGGCACTATTTATTCTAAGCATATTACTTGTTAAATCCTTTCTGAAAAGGACCAGCTTAATATACTAGGAATTGAGCTGATAGATATGACCAGAAAGCAGCCCGGGAAGGTAGCAGGAAGACAGCACTCCATGCTCACAAATTTTTGTGAATTCACCATTACAGAATTTTCAGTCCCAGTATTTCAACAAAACAGGAGTCCCTCAGCTTGAAGATTAGAAAGTAATGCTTCTTAAATTATTATTAGTCTGAATTTGATTCCTCCCCAACAATGTGGTCATTTGCATTTGATTTAATTTTTCAGTAAACATGTAGCCCTTTCTTCTCTCCTATAAAGAAAACTTAAATAGCCATAAAAAAATATTGAAATAATCCAAAGTTAGATAGGGTAGGAAAAGTCAGTTTCAGGTTTAATGTCAAATGTGCATTTTCACAACTATGGGGGCAAAGGAAACCAAAATTTAAATCAAATTTGAAAAATAAAGTTATTTTTTAAAATCTATTCTATACATTTTGAGAATTTTTTTAATGCAAAGGTTTGATAGACAGCCATACTTTTATCATTGGACACAGTGATCATTACTCATAGACCTGCCTAGCATCTTACAAGGGATATTTCATTTCAATTTTGATCTCTGTTTTTTATACATACACTATACACTACTTTCATTTGAGTAGAAGAGAAGTTATAATGTACTGATCATGCACTTAGGGGTTTTGTCACTGAAATTTTAAAATATTCTTAGTTCAAACTAATTGTATTTGGCTTCAGGGCCCAGTATTAATACCATCTCTATCACAATGTCTTAGAATTCACTAGAAGTAATTGCATGTTTGTTCTTTTGTCATAGCCCTTTGTCAACTAACTCCTCTAATAAATAATTACTTTTTTTAGGTTGAGTGCTGTTTTTCTAACCTCATTGATTCTAAACTCCTCGAGAGCAGAACATATCTTTTATTTAATGCTGCCAAAAACCCTACATTAGCTTCCCATAGTTTTGTAGTAACAAATTACCACAAAGTTAGTGGCTTAAACCAACAGAAATTTATTCTCTCCAACTTCTAATTTATTCTCTTCAATTCCAGAAGTCTGAAATCACTGAGCCAAAATCAATGTCATCCGAGTCACACCTTCTTTGGAGTCTCTAGGAGAGAATCTGTTCCCTGACCCCCTGGCTTCTGGTGGCTGTCAGCTTCCTTGACTTGAGGCCACATCACTCCAGTCTCTGCCTCCATAGTCACATTGCCTCCTCCTTTTCTGAGTGTGTCTAATTTCCCTCTGCCTCTCTTTTATGAGGACACTTGTGATGGCATTTAGGGTTTCCCTGGATAATCTCTTCATCTCAAAATCCTTATCAAGTCTACAAAGAGCTTTTTTTCCAAATAAGGTTGTATTCACAGGTTCCAGGGATTAGAACATGGACAGATCTTTGGGATCGATTGTCAGCCTATCACATATCCCAACTCTTGCCTAGCTTGGAGTACAGTCCTCAAGTACCCAGTAAACCTTTGTTGATTTGAAAAGTAATATCTTGACGGCAGTAATTTTCTATCTGTCTCTGCAGTTGTGACATCTTTTATCTCTACCTTTCCTGGGTTATTTCTTCTTCCGTGGACTGACTGCTTTGCTCACCATCAAAATCAATCTAAAATGGCATCCTTAATCTTGGCACATGCAGAATTTTCCACTTCAATTTTCCACAGATTATTGATTCATTCTCTCCATGACTTTACTCTGGAATTTGTGAGTGAGACAATCTAACTGGCCCACTCTCTGTCCAGTGTTGAATTGCTCACCCAAGGCAGCTTCTGTCAAAAGGAAGAGCCCAAAATTTTGCTGATTCTCTATTAAGAGAGAACATATGGGGGAGGAGATACAACTGGTACCTCTACTACAGGGGAGGCACAGGAGAAATACTTTCTTAATCTTTGGTATGTAATATTAACTTTAGTCTTCATGTTTGCTAATCAGGGTTTTAGGACCTGGATTAAAGAAAATTTAGTGAGTCACACTATATCTTTGTTTTCTATGCTTTACCTCTAGAAATTACTTTTTTTTCCTTTGATGGCCAACAAGTTTAAAACTTGAAAACTCTTACGAGCTCCGAGCAAGACACCCAATTGTTTCTTACCCTAGTTTAATCTCTAACTCTATATGTGACATCTTTTGGCAAAATACTAGACATTTCTTCTAGTTCTAATTGTCTAAACTTCAGCAGAGAAAACTTGTGTCTTTTTTTAGAATTTTCAGATATGTTCTATCAGACTTTTTTACTTTTCGTAAAAAATAAAAGAATTTCATATGTAACATCAAAACAAACTGCATTTTGTAAGACTTACCAAATAATATTCTCTGAGAGATTTGCATAGTATATAGACAATTGTAATTGCAAACTAATTTCACCAATATTATATCCCAAAGAAGATTTTATACATTTGTAAACTGTTCTGTAACATTTGTCATTTTAAATTGTATTAAGAACATTTAACATGAAATCTGCCCTTTTAACTCACTTTTAAGCATACAATACAGTATTGTTAACTGTAGACACAATGTTGTAGAGAAGCTCTCTAGAACTTACTCATCTTGCATAATGGAAACTCTAACTTCATTGAATGGCAACTCCCCTTTTCCCACTTCCACTAGTCCCTGGCAACTACTATTCTACTCTCTCCTTCTATAAGTTTGTTTATTTTAGATATCTCATATAAGCAGAATCACAGGGCATTCGCCCTTCTGTGACTGGTTTATTTCACTTAGCATAGTGTTCTCCAGGTTTATCCATGCTGTTGCTATTGCAAGATTTCCTTCCTTTTTGAGGCTGAAAAATATTCCACCGTGTGTGCATGTCACATTTTCTTTATCCATTCATCTGTCAATAAATGCTTACGGTATTTCATATCTTGGCTATTGCTAATAACGCTGCAATGAACATGGGAGTTCAAATATCTCTTCAATGATCTGATCTCAGTTTTTTGGTTAAATATCCAGAAGAGAAATTTCTGTATTATATGGTAGTCCCATTTTTAAATTTTTGAGGAACCTCCATATTGTTATCCATAGCAGTTGCACTACTTTACATTCCTACCAACAGTGCACAACGGTTCCAACTTCTCCACATCTTTACCAACATTTATCTTTATATATACATACTTACAAATATATAAAATGGGCATAGAAACAGGTGTGAGCTGATATCTCACTGCAGTTTGATTCGAATTTTCCTGATTAGTGATGTTGAGTGCTTTCTCATATACCTGGCCTTTTGTATGTCTCCTTTGGAAAAATGTCTATTCAAGTCATTTGCTCATTTTTAAATTGAGTTATTAGCGTTTTTCCTATTAAGTTGTAGGAATTCCTTATATAGTTTTGATATTAATCTTTCGCTATACCTATGGTTTGCAAATCTATTCTCCCTTTCCATAGGTTGCCTTATCAACTCTTGAGTGTTTCCTTTGCTGTGAAGTTTTTAGTTTGATGTGGTCCCACTTGCTTATTTTTGCCTTTGTTGTCAGTGCTTTTACTGTCATATCCAATAATCACTGCCACAACCAATGTCATGAAGCTTTTCGGGAATGTTGCATCTTAATGTATCATTCTCCACTAACTTGAGCAACTTCAAACTAATGTAAAATATACTTTTAGTAAGCAATTAAGAAGTAATATAAATTTCTAAATGAATGCATTTTATTGTCTCTCCTAAGCAAATTGTGAAATCCAAAAATCGAAACAGAAACAAAGGAAAAAAATAGAGAAGTTCTGTCTTGTTGCTGCCAACAGGCTGGAAATCCCCTTTAAGAAAATAGTTTAAACTTAAGAAAGCAGCTGGAAGCATTTAGATAGTCCAAGACATTTCAACATTCCTTGTAGACTGTCATTTAAAAAGGATTTTTAATCATGTTTTAAAAAGAAATAAAGAGTGGGTTTATCAGCAAAGTGACTTTTTGAAAAATTACTTTTTTATTTGTAATCAAAGCAGAGATTATAGATACTTGGCTTTAGACAAAACATTTTCTCCTAAACCTTCAAGAAAATATCTCTGATTTATGTCTGCTGCTTCACTCATCCCTGCCCTCATTTTCAAAGCAATATAAGGCAGAGTGATGGAAGGGTGTTAATCTGACAGATATTGAACCAGTAATTAAGTAAAAAATGTTTACAGCATTTCCTCTGAACATTTTATGTATGTTTTTGTCTGCTATTTTACAGTTTGGACTTTTTAAAATAATGTTTTCCCAAGAGACTCATAAGCTTCTTTCTTAAAATGCTTCCACCCTTTTTGTTTAATTCCTCTCAAATTTTCCCAGGACATTCTTTTGCTCCCTGAAAGCACAGAAGTTAATTTTAGAGAAGTTAGTTAGCTTTCAATGGATGAGAGCTGTCCTGGTCACTCAGCACCCCCATGTTCATCGCAGCATTAATAGCCAAGATATGAAAACAGCCTGTGTGTCCATCAATAGATGGATGCATATAAAATATAGTATACATATACACCCACACACATATATACACAATGGAATATTATTCAGCCATTAAAAAAAAAAAAGCAAGAAAATGCTGCCTTTTCCAACAGCATGGATTATACTAAGTGAAATAAGCCAGACACAGAAAGAAAACTACTGCATGATGTCACTTACATGTAGAATTTTTAAAAGTCAAACTCACAGCAGCAGAGAGTAGAAGGGTAGTTACCAGAGGCTGGCAGAGTAGGGGGGCAGTGGAAATGAGATGTTATTCAAAAGGTACAAACTTGCAATTACAGGATGAATAGTTTTGGGGATCTAACATAAAGCATGGCAACAACAGTTAATAATATTGCATTGTATATTTGAAATTTTCTAAGAGAATACTTTTTTCTTTTTATATAGTATACATTTTATTAGTTTGTACAAATATATTCTCATATTACAAACGCAATTGAGTGCATGCATCTTCCTTTGATATTTGAATCATCTGAAATAACAAATAGAACTATACATTCAAAAGAATCCTCATTTGAATAACAAAAAAAAGACAAGTTAAACAACAAAAAAAAACTTTTCCTTTCTTACAAGTGAACACTGAAGTAGATTTAATTTGGCTTTCATTTTAAAAGACCCCAAAACCAAAAGCAGCTTAAAAACTAATTAAAATGGATTTAAAATTTGTTTACTAAGCTATTGGTCTCTAGCATCATTTTCTCTTTTCTGTTGTTTTGATGCAGGTTCTTTTTTGTCTGTTTCTTCTCTCCCTCTTTTCACTGGTCCACTTGCACCATTTTCATCATGTTCATCATCACTAACAAATTTCATTTTCTTGCCCTGAAACTGTACTTCTCCTTTAGCAAACTCAGGCTAGGCAGCTTTATTACCCTTTCCTTTTAAATCTGTGACCTTTTGACTTCCATTTGTTTGGGTATTCATGTTGGTCTTTTTATGATTTTTTCAATGCTTCTTTTTCCACCTGTCCTTCTAGTACTTCCCAAGTCACTTCTTTGTTCCTTAATTGTAGATTACCATTATTTGCATCTTTGGCTTTTCCCAACGCTTCCTCAACTTTTTCTTTAAATCGAATTATTCCCTCTTTTGCACCTCTGACAAAGTCATCCATTTTAGTTCACCATGATTTGAGAAAAGGATGGGTGAACCTTCTCTACAGGTCTGATCATCTAAGTCATCCAAAAATTTCAGCAAGCATCCAATCTTTTCTCTCAAGAGATTCCATTTCAGCATCTTCTAGCTTTCATTTTCCTTCTTGCTCTTGTTTTGCTCTTAATTTATCCTCCATATTACTTTGTTGCCTTTCTTCACTTTTTTCAGCAAAGTAATATTTCTTGAAAAGTATTAGTAGACTGTGTTTTTGTACTTCTGGCTAGGGGTCTCTACAAACTTTTTAGCAGATTCATTGTTACCAAACACAGCAAACATTGATCCTTTAAATGCTTTATCCAATGTTCTTCTCATCAGGATAGTTAGTACTTGACCTCTATCTTCTAATCATTCTTTTATGTCATCAACAGTTGCATCAGTTGGGAAGCCTTTGATATAAATAGATGTTTTTTACATCATTTTTATACTCATCGGTCACTTCAAGGAGGAGTTTACTTAGAGACATTCTGATTTTAGTTTTATCTTCACTGATTTCCATGAGTTCTGCCTTGGATTTCCTCAATGCTTCCACAGTTACATTAAAGTCTGTCGTGAGATGGTTTAACCTGTTGAATTTTATCAATATCTCCAAAGGTACCCAGCCTTCATTCAGTTTGACCCATTCCTTTAAAAATTTGTCCCATGGCAAATTGAAGTCTCCAAATTAATACTCAATTTGATGACAGAATTTGGCCTTCAGACCAGCGTTTTCAGCCACTGTGGTATTCTTTAACATCCTAGTCCTGCAGAGTCCAGCCACAAGCTCACAAGCAACAGTAACATCTTGACTTCCCCTGAGTAGCTCTTAAGTGTTCTTACCACACACAGAAAAAAAGGTAATTATGTGAGGTAACAATGTCAGGTAACTTGATAGTAGTCATCATTTTGCAATGCATACATATGTCAAATAATCACGTTATACACCTTCAATATATACAATTTTTGTTGATGAATTGTACCTCAATGAAACTGGAAAAAATATTTTAATAAAGTAAAATAAAATTTGCATTTCTGATTTTATGAACCTGTCTTTTACCCTAGGAAGGCCAGGTCGGGGTGGGGGAAGGGAGGAAAGAATGACCTCTTTTTCTTACTCATCCATATAATTTCTTTATGTTGAAAATGTCTTCCTAATGCTTATTTTTGTTTTACTTATCTTAAAATGGAAAGATTTTAATATAATCAAATAATTTAGTATTTTCCTTTATACTATCTACATAAAAGGCAAAAGAAGGGAGGAAATATGAAAATGAATGAGATTCAATTTAATAGAATTTGGCAAAAATAGCATTTTTTTCTTTTTAAATGATATTTGCTCTAGTATATGTGCGTATTTGCTTATGTTTGTAGCTGATACCAGTTCTTGAGGTAAAGAAATTATTTCAGGTCTTGCCTATGATGGGTATCTTTGTAAGATCACTCTAAGTCCAGAGGAAGTTTTCTCAATTATGCAGGTGTAATATCTCCACAGTCATCTCATTTCAGGAGAACAAAGCATAAAGACACATGACTCATGCCACTCAAATGCCAGTAAGACCACTAACCAAATATTCATTTAAAATTGGAAGCAAGTTCATAAAGCAATTAGTTAGTCAGGTGAACGAAGCATCCCCTCCCTAAAGGAGAGTCATGAATGAGTGTAAGAAGTTACTTAGATAATATAGAACTAGAGAAAAAGGAGTTGGAAATGGCAACATTCTAATATCTGTCTTTGAATGTACTGAGTGAGACACAGTCTTTATCTAATAGGGCCTAAATGGATTATGATTATTTAATTGCTATGACTGTGAGTAAACTAACAATTGTCCTTTTCTTATCATCATATTTATGACTTGTACCATTGTTTTTATCAGTAAATATTTGGAATATTTGATGGGCATTTTTTGGCCTTTTTTGAAGGCATCCAGGTCAAATATAAGATTCCGATTCTTCTTCAGTTAAATAAACTGATTTGTTGGTCTTGTTAGTTGGGGGGTTTCCTACACATTGAGTGTCATGTTAAGCAAAATTTACTCCTAAAAGACAGTTTGATGGGGTTGATGGGTAGGATACACAGGTGTGCAAAAATTGCAAAACTAATTGAAGATAATGAATGCTCCACTGTTCTGCCCTGGAGCCACAGAACAGCAGGTAACATGTCTTAGCTTTTTCTTTATTCTGTTTTTCAACATATTCTTTGCCAATTGAGAAATCTGTTTATTTTCGGTGCATTTAGAGTTTGGCATTTTAAAATTTTATGTTATTTATTTCCAAACCATCTGAAAATTTGTCAGTTTTTGTTAAACCTGTTAAAAATATTGACTTGTAGTTGCAGCTTTATATAAAGTAGTCACTGGCTTCCAATATAGTTAAGGTTTGTAGATAAACAACAGTCCTAAGTAGAAATATTTCTATACCTCCAGCCAATAGGCCAACATGTGCATTATCAGATCTGATCATAACTGGGTGATCAATGGAGATTAAATGTTTCCAATTTCATTATATGCTTCTGTTTAATTATCTGAGTACCAATTATGCAAGCATTATTCTTTGCAATTCTAGAAAGAGACAAAATACGTGTTCCAAAGGTGGCTGGGTTGTTGTTGTTGTTGTTGTTGTTGTTGTTGTTGTTGTTGTTGAGATGGAGTCTCAATGTGTCGCCCAGGCTGGAGTGCAGTAGTACGATCGGGGCTCACTGCAACCTCTGCCTCCCAGGTGCAAGTGATTCTCCTGCCTCAGCCTCCTGAGTAGCTGGGTGCGTACCACCGCGCCCAGCTAATTTTTGTATTTCTTGTAGAGACAGGTTTTCACCATGTTGGTCATGCTGGTCTTGAACTCCTGGTCTCAGGTGATCCACCTGCCTCAGCCTTCCAAAGTGCTGGGATTACAGGCATGAGCCACCGCGCCCTGCCAAAATAGCTGCTTTTTGAAAAGCTCTTTGAAAATATGACATCCACACATGAAAAGCTCAACATTAGGAAAGTTAAACAGCCTATATTAAAAAAAAAAAAAAAAAACAGTGAAATAGATGTTTCCAGGAATTATACATTAATATAACACATAGAATAAATGCTGGGTTCAAATGAGTTCAGGGAAAAGGTCAATAAGCAAACTTGGCCAGAGAATGTTCCATTACTGGTCAGACTCAAAGGATGGATAGAATTTGGGAAGAATAGAAGATAAGGATGAAAGTGTGGTTGGTCGGAGACACTAAATGGTGTAAACAGAAATGTTCTATTATTAGGTTGGTGCAAAAGTAATTGCAGTTTTTGCCATTATAGAAGAGTGACTTTATCAGTCTAAGTAAACACGGAGGTCAAGTTAGAATGCTCTATTTAATATCTAATGGATGTTTGAAAACTTCTTTTGTGTTCATGGGAACTGTTTTAATAACATTATAACAAAGCATATTCTATTGTTCAGAGTTTTGCTTTATGGACTTAGCTGAGATTTCTCAGAAGCATGCTGTATGCTTGTTTTCCATTTTTACTAGCACTGGTACATAACCTGATACATAAAAGTCATTTACGAAATCTTAGATGAATGAAATGGGGCAAAAATAAATTCTGATAGATATTCCTTTAATTCCTGGAGCTTACATTTTTAGTGAGAAAGGCAAGAGATACCTGAATATTCTCTGGTTTAAAATCATATTCTATTGGCTTTCCTCTGAAAAGCAAATGAATTGGAAAACACACTTGAAAATACTGTATTACTGCTGAAAGAAATCATAGATGACATAAACAAACGCAAAAACATTCTTTACTAATGGACTGGAAGAATCAATATTGCTAAAACGTCCATCTCTACAAAGCAATCTAGAGACTCAATGCTATTCCTATCAACTTGCCAACATCATTTTTCACAGAATTAGAGAATTATTCCAAAATTCTCACTGTTAGTGAGAATATAAAATCATTTCAGTCCCTGTGGAAAGCAGCTTGGAGATTTCTCAAACACACACAAAAAAACTTGAACTATCATTTGACCCACCAATTCTATTACTGCATATAAACCCAAAGGAAAATAAATTGTTTTACTAAAAAGATACTTGCACTCATCTGTTCATTGGAGCACTATTCACAATACCAAAGGCATGAAATCAATCTAGGCACCCATCAATGGTGGACTGGATAAAGAAAATGTGGTACATATACCCCATGGAATACTACACAGCCATAAAAAATGATGAAATCATATCTTTGCAGCAACATGGATGCAGCTAGAGGTCATTATCCTAGGTAAATTAACACAGAAACAGAAAATCAAATATAGTATGTTCTCACTTATAGTGGAAGCTCATTCCTGAGTACACACAAAGATGGGAATGATAGACACTGGGGACTACTAGAGTGGGGAGTGAGAGGGGCAAGGACTGAAAAGCTCCCTGCTGGTTACTACATTCACTATCTGGGTGACAGAATCAATAAAAGCTCAAAGGTCAGCATCTGGCAATATACTACACCTTGTAACAAAGCTACACATATACCCCTGAATCTAAAATTGAAATTATTTTTAAAAGAGATTCAGGCCAGGTATAGTGGCTCACAACTGTAATCTCAGCACTTGAGGAGGCTGAGGCAGGGGGGTCACTTGAGCTCAGGAGTTCAAAACCAGCCTGGGCAACAAAGTGAGACCCCTGGAGAGACAGAGAGCGAGAGACAGAGAAATTCAAATCACAAAAACAAAAAACATAATTCTATGTTAAAGTTAAATGGGATTATTTTTATGTATTAATTTATTCATTCAACAAATATTTATTGGATACTTAGTACACACTGGATACTACTGTTCTAGGGGAAGATGATACAGTGGTTAACAAAGTTAATAAAACTTCTGTCCTCATGGAGCTTATATTCTAGTAGAGGGAAACAAACTAATTTGTTTAAAAAGTAAAAATTATTATATGAACTGTAGTTTGTAGAAATTGACCAAATTGTTCGCTTCTTTCTGTATCCCCACCTTGACTGTGTCATGTCACCATGCCTGAATTCTGACTCTGTGCTTGGCCATGCCACCTGCTTTAGCCAATGGGGCACCTTGCTAGCTTGCTGATGGTTGAGACACACATGCCACAGAGCCAAGACTCTCACCTCACTGGGCCCCGCCTAGATTAGCCAGCAGCCAGGGGAGCCACAGACCTGGAAATGAACCTAGCCCACATCAGTGGAGCTGCCTAGAGACCCACAGTTGGCCACAGACACAGGGCAGATCAGACAAGCACTGCACACTTGAAGCTAAATAAATGTTTACTGTTGCACGCCATGGGATTTGAGGTTCTGTGTGAATGCAGCATTTTTGCAGCAATGGTGATAATTGTGTTTGAGAAAAATAAAACTGCAAGGGTCAACAGGGAGAGCAGGTACGGGGTCATTTGCAAGTTTATGTAAGGTCATCAGGGAAGGTCTCCCTGAGAAGATGACACTTGAGAAAAGACTTCAGGAGGTGGGAGAGGGACCTATGTCTCTATCCAGGAGGGAAGGGGGAGTGTTTCAAGCTGAGAAAAGAATGTGTCCAAAGAGACAGCCTTCTGTGTCTAAGGATCCCAAGAAAGCCAGTGTGACTGGAGCAATGACAAAGAGATGAAGGAGATGAAGTCAGTAAAACCAGTGGAACAGAACAGACCCAAATTCTGTGCTGCTCCAGGAATTCTCAAAGCTGTGTTATGCTTACATGCCTTGTGAATTCCAGAATGGACATTTAGAGTTCTGCAATTCCTCACATGTACTTGATAATCCAACCCTTTTTTGCACACAGCATCTCAAAGCACGAGAGCCTGCAGAACTCTCCTCTGGGAAAGCTAATTTACTGACATGCAGATAAATGGATTGCCTTAATCTTACGGTCCCAGGCGAGGCCCAGATAGAATGGTCTGAGACAGGTTGAAGCTAGCACCCTGAGTACGTTCCAGAGGATCCAGGCTCTCAGGTGGAGCCAAGTCGGCTCCAAATCATGCCCCTCCAGCTACGTGACTTGACATGCAGCACATACATTGGATTTTATCATTAGAAAAGTTTCATATGTAGCATATTACGTCAGCACAAGAATGTTTCAAATGAAATAAAATTCTACCAGGGGAAAAAATTAGATAGTGTGTTAAAATACATGGAAGTTATACATCACTAAGACATCCAGGCTTTCCATTAAAAAAAAAAAAAAAAAAAAAAAGCCAGGGTAGATTCTCCAGATGGTCTCAATCCACATCATTTGGGTGGAAACCAAATGCTTCAACCTGTCTCGGCAAAGAACATCTCATTTCGGAAAAAAAGTAAGAAATGGAATGTCTGTGGTGATTTTAAAGATGGATTAATGTTTAAGTGACTTACATTAAAATGCACATGGCTATCAATTTGCTACAGGAAGTATCATCTCAACCCAAGGACCTTGCGCTGGAGAGGTTCTGCTGTCTGTGCTGAATTTAAGACAAATGTATACATGACACAAGCATTTTCATTCATACTCTATTATTTTATTCTAAACTCCCCTCTTTTCCTCTTTCATTATACCTTTTCACCCCCACTCCTTCCAATTATAGCTACTTCTTTTAAAGCAATAGAGGATTTTAAAGGGGAGAATTTATAACATCTCCACCAAGTACAATCCACAATGTGTATTTTATTTGAGTTGTTAAAGTTCTTGGCCATCAGCGATACTACTGAGTATACTATGTCTTCTGTATTTTCCATCTGTCTTATTTACATGTTGATATAAAATAACGTGTAGAAACATCTTGAAATAATGTAAATAAAGCATTTTGCAAGGGAGCATGTCCCTTAAACACATAGTACATACATTTTTTAAAGTTTCCATGTAAGTATGAAATATCTTTCTGTAAACTGAGAAGAGGCAAATTTTCCTTTGCTCCCTTGAAAGGTCTGTATTTCCTCCGTTCATGACTGATCACTCTTCTAATTCCTTTTCAAAACTGTAGGCTCAAGGGAGAATTTCCCCCCCCCGCTTCTGATCCACATAGCTGACAGGGGAGACTTAGAAAATATGTGTAAAATCCAGGAAATGGTGTGCATGAGAGAGCCGGAAGCAAGTCTCTGAGATTCTCCTGCTATGCAATGTGCTATCTACCTCCTTCAAGCAATGTCTGGGTTATTCCTCCTATTGGAATGGAGATTCCACATGTAAGCATCACACTGCATCCTTAGAGGTAGTAGAGGGGGAATATCTATTATTTACCTACCTTAAGAGAAGCCCTCTCTACTAGATCCTAAAAAATATCAAAGTATGGCACCATCACTGGCCACAAGACAGATACATTATAGTTGCGTAAATAAGGTAGCATTTCTATTTTTATAAAAATGTTTAATTATTCAAAATAACTTGAGCTGTTTAGATACTAATATATTAATAGAAGTTCAATAGAATAAGAACTATTATGCTAGGATGAGTCAGGCCATCTGGGTAAACTTCAGAGAGGTGGAGACTTTGATTTCGCCCTTGTAACATAAGCTCTGCACTCAGGTAGGATGAGAGATGAGGAGGTGGCTGCAAGCAAGCCTATTCCTTAAAACAGATAAGTAAATAAATAAAAATAAAACATATTATGTGAATTAGATACTATCATAGGTGGAGAGATAGTAAAAAAAAAAAAAAAAAAAAAAAAATATTAATGAAAAAAAAAAAGTATTTTAGTGGGAAAAAAAAAAAAAAAAAAAAAAAAAAAAAAGAGCAACGTAGAATGTCAAGTCCTTTAGATTTTATATTCTGGAGTAAAAAAGCAACAAACATGTAATGGAAAAAAAATCTTCATATCAAATTGTGATAAGCGTTATAGGAAGATAAAACAGGATGATGGCACAGGGAAGGATGGCCACTTCAACCAAGATGGTGAGGGAAGACCTTTCTAATGAGCTGGCATCAGAAAGCTCATCAGACATTGACCTGGGGCAATGGCTGGGCAGAGAATGTGTAGGGCAAGGTTTCCTCAAGTCTAGGTTGTAGAACTCTGGCATCCAGGGACATGTCTAAAAGTGACCAACATAAAAAGAACCTTTTCCATAGATTTCCCATTTGGAGATTCATAATACACATTAGCATATTAGAGATGCCTGAAAGTCCCTCAGTAAGGAGAACCTGTTTAACTCAATGCTTCTCCGACATGCCTGAACATGATGGTTGTTTTTTGGGGTTGGTGGTGTATGTCTGTGTTGGGAGTCATGGGGGAGGAGAGGCCAGTTGTACTCTAGTAACATCTCTGCTACTGGTTTGCAAGATGCTGTTCACGGCAAACTAAGAAGTTTGAAGACTCCAATAGAATAAAACCTGAATGGAGCCTCCTGTCATTGTGCAACATGGTGGCCTGTTTAGAGCTTGATCTATAATAATAAGAAGTCATTTTAATTTTCATACAGGAAACATACAGGGTAAAAGTGTCTGTTTCGATAGTGTTACCCTGACAGTGATCATGCTGAGTAAAGTTAATGAAGGAAAGAAAAGACAGAGTAGTGGGGAAAGTATTACTCTAGCCTAAGCAAGAATGCATGGACCTCAAAAATAGCAAAGGAAATGAATAGCAAAGAGAATATATGAAAGATTATTAAAGAAGAATTTGCCAAACAAGAGGAATTGCCAGATATCTGGAACATGGGAAAGATACTAAATATTGAGTTGGAAGCAGTGGGTTGGTATTAAGGTGATAAATCGAAATAACTACAAAAAAATTAAATAACATTATAACAAGTAAACTGAAGACAGGCAAGGACAGAGGATGAAATGGCAATAAGGATTGAAACGAAATTTTGGTTATAATATAAATAGCTTAGAGTGAAAACTTTAGGAGTTTATTACTCATTTTATAAGGAAGCTACTAAAGCTTTCTTAGTAGGGCATGGGAAGATCAACAGCATGTTTTTGTAAGCTTTGTTGGGTACCAATGTAGTTTAGGATTAACTGGAGAAGGGAGACAGTGGAGCAGTGTCTAAGAGACAACAGTGGGAAAAGGAAAGAGGAGAGAGATGCTCAAGCTGTTTAACTGCTAGAATATGGAAACAGGCAGAGCCAAGTTTATAGCAAGCACTCACAGGTAAAGAAAAGTCAAGCATGAGCTGGGCGCAGTGGCTCACGCCTGTAATCCCAGCACTTTGGGAGGCCAAAGCAGGCAGATCACGAGGTCAGGAGATCATGACTATCCTGGCTAACACAGTGAAACCCCGTCTCTACTAAAAAAAAAAAAATTGGCAGGGCGTAGTGGCAGGCGCCTGTAGTCCCAGCTACTCGGGAGGCTGAGGCATGAGAATGGCGTGAACCTGGGAGGCGGAGCTTGCAGTGAGCTGAGATTGCGCCACTGCACTCCAGCTTGGGCGACAGAGCAAGATTCAGTCTCAAAAAAAAAAAAAAAAAGAAAGAAAAAAAAGAAAAGTCAAGCATGACAGTATTGTTATCAGAATTGGAAAGACGGGGTTGGCAGTCAAAGTTAAGGGTGGAGGCAGCAGGTGAATGAGAGCAGATTCTCAGTTCCATCTGGAACAAGTTGAGTGAGTATCTGGTGGGTTAATCAGGAAGAGACGTTCTGCAGACAGCCGAAGCTGAAGGGAGATGAAGACTGTATAGACAATTAGGTTATCACTGAGGTTAAAAGTACCAAACAAGACTGTCCTGCCTCCACCACTTACTCTCTGTGTGACTCTGTGAAAGTTACTTATCTTTTCTGTGACTCAGTTTTTTGTTTGTTTTTGTTTTGTTTTGTTTTGTTTTTGAGATGGAGTCTCACACTGTTGCCCAGGCTGGAGTGCAGTGGCGCCATCTCGGCTCACTGCAACCTCTGCCTCCCAGGTTCAAGCTATTCTCCTTGCCTCAGCCTCCCAAGTAGCTGGGATTACACGCACCCACCACCACACCCGGCTAATTTTTTTGTATTTTTAGTAGAGACGGGTTTCACTACGTTGGCCAGGCTGGTTTCAAACTCCTGACCTAGTGATCCACCCGCCTCAGGCTCCCAAAGTTCTGGGATTACAGGCGTGAGCCACCGTGCCCAGCCTCCGGTTTCCTCTTCTATAAAATGGGGTTAACGATAATATCAATCTCATTACACTGTTGTAAGCGTTTTAAAAACTGGGTGCATGGGAAGTGCTTGAAAGAGTATCTGGCACACACTGTTTTCAAAATTATGTTCAATTACATAAGCCTGTTTAATTCTCCACAAGGATGAGTAAATAATGCCTATTGCTATGGAGTTTATATTTTGATTCTCAAATCCAACCTCAGGAAAAGAGCATCTGAAAGACAATGCACTGTGTCTTTGCCTTGTTTCCAAATCACTGTGTTTCTTTTGTAATAGTTGATCAACTAAGCCATTAAAGTAGCCTAGATACTAGATCTAGATTTTTAAATAATTTTAAGACAATTTAAGACTTAAATCTGTTAAATTGAAATGAACTTGGAGGTTCAGAGGGATGACAGGAGATTGTCATATCACTTTATTCCTGAAGGTTTTCTCTTAACTGTTTACATTTTTTACGACTTTCACCAGACTCAGCCTTAAGACACATTACGGTTAGGGTTAAGATTAGGGTTAGAGCTAGGGTTAGAATTAGGTTTAAGAATAGATTTGGGAAAATTTTAGAGACGTCAGTCTCTAAAAATACATGGTCATGAAAGTATTAACCATTTTAATAGAAAAGCTTATATATCTTGCATCAGAATGTTCACCAGAGTTATCAGTGTAATAAAACTTCAAAACTTGTTAGTGCAATTTAATGAAGCTGCTTATGAACTGCTACTTTAAAAATTCATGCCTGTTAATCCAGCCTGTCTCTCAAAGTGGGCTCTCACAAAGGAAGGGATTCTTTCATAGTACATCCTGTTCTGCTGTTTAGGGAAGATGCTTCACTGCTTCCACGGGTGATGGTCTTCCGGAAACAGTTACTACCCTGAAGAGACATGCTCAGATAAAAACTAAGTCCCTTCTCTTTGCAAATGGAAAAATGCTCAGTTCATATATCTTACGTCCAAAAACTTGAAAAATAAAATTATAAGACACACTTTTTCATGATTTTTCATATCTGAAGAATATTTACATATGCATTTTAGAAGAGGATTTAGTTCGTTTTATAGAACTTGTCTTAATAATGACCAATAACATCTGTTTAAAATTCTGATGAAATGTTAACCATTCTATTCTATCTACAAATAAGTTAGATTTATGTCTTTAAAGGTCTGAGTCAGAGATACATAGAATAAATTAACATTTTATTTTATTTTATTTAGACAAGGTCTTACTCTGTTGCCCAGGCTGGAGTTCAGTGGCACAATCTCAGCTCACTGCAACCTCCACCTCCTGGGTTCAAGTGATTCTCCTGCATCAGTAGCTGGGATTACAGGTTCCCACCACCACATCTGGCTAATTTTTGTTTTTTATTAGAGTCAGAGTTTTACTATGTTGGCTAGGCTGGTCTTGAACTCCTGACCTCAGGCAATCCTCCCACCTCAGCCTCCCAAAGTGCTAGGATTACAGGCGTGAGCCACTGCGCCTGGCAGGAAATAATATTTTAATTTTGTCATCATGTTTATGTAAGTTCTAATTTTTTTAGGTCATGTAAACAGAGCAATTTAGGCAGAGAATAATTTCAATTATTGACCACAAGCATTGTTCATTTGTTTGTTTTAAAGAAAGACTTTTTTCCTTTTCTCTCAAAGTGGTACTGTGACTATAAAGACATTTTCCTTTAAATTCATAAAGAAAATAAAGATAGTTTGGTGCCTAACGCTCAAGACACCTGGAGGTAAAAGAAATAGTTGCCAAGGATTGTATTTACAATTATATTTTATATGAAGTAACACATGGTCTTATTAGCTTCAGTTTAATATAATTCTCCCTGCAAATGTCAGTTGAAGTGAAAAGAATCTTCTGAAGAAGCTGAATCGGAAGCCGATACGCTTACTGGCATGGGCGTTGGGTTGTGTTTGATTTGGTAGGGAAAGTAATGGAAAACTCCGGGCTTCCTAGGTCCCTCCTCCTTGACGTCTAGGCCACAATGATTTGGCACAAACAGAATTGAAGAACTTTCTGAATTTTTTAGCAGTGGTATATGACTCCATTATAAACACCAACTGTGTGGGCTGAGCACGTGTGAGCAATGGAAGTGAACAACCTAACACAAGATGAGACAAGGATACTTTAGTGAAGAGTCGCAACTCCTTGAGAACATAGCCATAAAGCAGGTTTATTTCCCCCGTCATTGTTAACAAATACGTTCTGCTCATAAAGATCACATTTTTTTTCCAGCTTGTTAGTGAGCTCATCTGATCATATAAATTTTCACTTGTTTTATGTCATTAGAGGAGTTCCTTTTTCGCATTCTGGCACCTCAGTGTTGGAGCAGAGCCATCTCCACATGGGACTTCAGGGAGGGAGGCTGCCGCTCTCCCTGAATACTGCAACCGCTGAGGCCTAGGGGCTGGGTATGAACACAAGTGTTCTTCCAGCTTCCTACTCTCTGCTGTTTTGAGTCTAAAATTATCCGAGATGGTTCTTATTTATTTATTTTTGAGATGGAGTCTCACTCTGTTGCCCAGGCTGGAGTACAGTGGCACTATCTCGGCTCACTACAACCCCTGCTTGCTGGGTTCAAGCAATTCTCCTGCCTCAGCCTCCTGAGCAGCTGGGACCACAGGCACACGCCACCATGCCTGGCTGATTTTTTTGTATTTTTAGTAGAGACGGGGTTTCATGAGGCTGGTCAGGCTGGTCTCAAACTCCTGACCTCGTGATCCGCCCCACCTTGGCCTCCCAAAGTGCTGGGATTACAGGCATGAGCCACCACGCCCGGCCCTAATATTTATTATATGCATGACCCTGAAGTGGCCAGGAAAAGCTGAGATTGGGAGGTAAACCAGACAAATGAAACAGTAACAGGACCAGGATTAGAAATCTCCTCCCAAATTCCCACTTCACGGCTTAACTACTAACTAAAACCCTGGTGCTGCTCTGAGCAATACAAAATTAAGTAAATTTTCCAAAGCCATTAAGAAAGCTATGCTTGTTTAAACTCTCAGTGTAACCTGAAATAGTTTGAAACAACTGTTTACATTTGAAAAACTGAGGAATAAAGACTATAGATGGAAAGCAGGAAATAATGACATAGATAAACAGGCAATAAACAAGAAAATGGCTTTTGTATCACAGACGGACATAAAACATTTTTTCTTGATGGTTCACTTTCCACACATGTAAGTTAAGCTTAACAAAAGAAGAAATGTTTTCTGTCTTTCCTATCTTCATCTGTATCCCTTGGCACCAACAGTAGTACCTACCACATAATTGGCTCTCAATAAATAATCTGAATCAATGAATCAATAATTTTGGCCAGATTGTTAAATAGGTTACAGACAAAAGTGATACAAGTAATAGTGATACAGCAGTAGTACCTGGCACATAATTGGTTCTCAATAAATAATTTGAATCAATCAACCAATTACTAATTTTAGCCAGATTTTAAAGAGGTTATGGACAAGTGACACAAGTAATAGGATCAACACAGGTTTTCAATGCAACAATTAGATTATAGCACCGAGCATCTTTGTCAAATATTAAATGCTCTCATTTAGCTCCCAGATGTTCCTTTCATTCCTGCATTAGAATATTTATCAGACTGCTGTAACCATTTGTTCACATGTCTGTCTGCCCCACTAGACCACCACGCCTGCCTTTCTCCTGCTTATGCAGTGTCTGGCACATAGCGTTCAATAAATATTTGATGAGTGAAGGAACGAATAATAGGTACCTGGAGAGCAAACATTCCAGATGCGTTACTAATTGAGATGTCAGAAACCTCTTCAACTTTTCGATGAAAAAATAACTGTAGGGTAATATCCTTCTCAAGGTTTCTCAGGCCCCATGAACGATTTTGGTTTATTTTTGCATTCTTTAAATGGATGGCGGGGAAAAAAGCATTTCTTCCACTGAAGTCACAGAGATAACCACATGATGGCGCTCGCGCTGCACCGTAAACCCAGAAGCAGCTGAGCAGTGTGGATCCCTGGGCTCCTCCGCGTCCCTCTCTCTCCTCTTCTGCCCCCATTCTTCTGCTGTTTCCCCTCCGGTCCTCCCTCCTCCCCATCCAGTCAAGCTTGATACATATTAACAGTTGCCAAGAAGCTGTCAGAACGGAACTGGGGTACTTCCCACCTGAAGCTGGTATTTTCTTTGTTCTGTGACAGGCCAAATTGGGTGTACTCCTCCCTTTTTTTTTTTTTTTTTTTTCTCAAAAAGAACATTTTGAATGCTGTTTAAATTGTGTATCTGTAGTTAAGGATAAGTTATTATTTTGCCCTTCATTGGCGCCTGCAAGTGACCTATCCTTCCTAAGCAAAATAGCCAAAAGAGCAAATGGTGTCCTAAGTCATTAGAATCCCCTCAGCTAGGGAAACTGAAATCTAAGCCTTTGCCAACATATACAAAAGAAGTAGACAATTACAGGCGATTACTACGTTCGGTGCAGACTGGAAAAGTTGCAGAACAAAAATAAGTTACATGATAATCACTTACCTGTTAAGAATTAAAAATGAGTTTAGAAAGTAGATAACTAATGCAGTTTTAAATAATGGAAAGAGTAGCCCGGCATGGTGGGGTGTACCTGTAGTCCCAGCTGCTCCTCCAGAGGCTGAGAAGGGAGGATCACTTGAGCCCAGGAGGTCGAGGCTGCAGAGAAACATGATCACGCTACTGCACTGCGGCCTGGGTGGGTGACAGAGAGACCCTATCTAAAAAAAATAAAGAAAAAAGAAAGGGAACGGGGATAAAAGTTTTACTTGAATCTTTAAAGTGGGTTTTTCTTTTCTTTTTGATTGAGGCAAGCATTATATATGACGACATGCTCCAAGGTTTATGTTTTCTTATAAACAATTTTATCGAGATATAATTTACATTTAATAAAATGCATTAAGGAAATAATCCAGTGAGTTTTGACAAATGTAAAACACTGCCACAATCAAGACACATAACTTTTCCAATGCGTAAGAATGTTTCCTCACGCCCTCTCAGGCCAGTCCCTGCCCTCACTGGTTTCTATTACCCGAGAACACTTCTACCTGACTTTGACCTTCACGTAAATGGACTCAAACAGTATACATGCGTTTTTTGTGTCTGGCTTCTTTTGCTCAATATATTTTTGATGTTCATCCACACTGCAGAGTGCATTTGCAGCTTATTCTTTTATTGCTGAATAGTGTTCAACTATATGAACATACTTTTTTATTAATTTTCTTCATAGACACTTAAAATGTTTCCAGTTTTGATTATTGTCACTAAAGCTGCCATAAACATTCTTATATACGTATTTATGTGGATATATGCTTTCATTTATTTAGGTGAATACCAAAAAGTGGAATTGCTGGGTCATAGGGAAGTTGTAGATGTTTAATATTACAAGACACTGCCAACATTTTTCAGAGTGGTGGTATTCCTTTCCTAGGAATTCCATAACAAAATATCAAAAACTGGGTGTATCAGAACAAGAGAAATTTATTCTCTCAGTTCAGGAGTCCAAGAGTCCAGTATCAAGGTGTTCTCAGAGCCACACTCCCTCTGACGACTCTAGGAAAGAATCCTTCCTTGCCCCTTCCAACTTGTGGTGGTTGCCAGCAACCCTTGGCATTCCTTGGTTTGTGGCAGCATAATTGCAATCTCTGCCTCAAGCTCATCTGTCTTCACTTCGCCTCTTCCCTATATGTCTTCTCTGTGTCTCTGTGTATCAATTTCCATCCTCTAATAAGGACACCAATCATTTGAGTTAGGACCCATGCTAAACTAGCATGACCTCACTATAACTAGATTACACCTGCAAATATCCTATTTTCAAATAAAGTCACATTCTGAGGTTCCAGTTAGACATGAAGTTGGGGGACACTATTCAACCCCATACAGTGGTTGAACAGTTTTACAGTTTCCACCATATGTATGAGAGTTCCAGTTTCTTCACATCCTCAGCAGCACTGGGTACTGTCATTGTCTACTCTAAAATGTTAGCCTTTGTAACGTGGGTGTAGGAGTACCTCATTTGGGCTTCAAATTTCAATTCCCTAATAACAATTGATATTGAGCTTCTTTTCATGAACTTGGCCATTAAGGGATCTTCCTTTAGAAAAAAAGTATCTGTCTTTTGCCCATTTAAAAATTGGGCTATTTTTCTTCTTTCAAATTTATTTTCAGGAGTTATTTATATCATTTTTAGGAGAGATAAATCATTTGTCGGATATATTTCAAATACTTTCTCTCTCAATCTGTGACTTCACTTTTCATTTTCTCTTTTTTCTTTTCTTTTCTGAGATGGAGTCTCACTGTGTTGCCCAAGCTGGAGTGCAGCAGCACAATCTCAGCTCACTACAACCTCCACCTCCCAGGTTCAAGTGATTCTCCTACCTCAGCCTGCCAAGTAGCTGGGATTACAGATTTCCACCAGTACACCCGGTCAATTTTTTGTATTTTTAGTAGAGATGGGGTTTCACCGTGTTGGCTAAGCAGGTCTCTAACTCCTCACCTCAAGTGATCCAAACCCCTGGGCCTCCCAAAGTGCTGCAATTACAGGTGTGAGCCACCGCGCCCGGCCCACTTTTCATTTTCTACAGTCTTTTGATCAACGCAAGTTTAATTCAGGTACGGTCAAATTTTTAACTGTTTCCTTTATATTTAGTGCTTTTTGTGTCCCCTCTGAGCAATCTACCCAAACTTAAAAGCTGCAAAAATATTGTATTTTCCTTCAGAAGCTCTATAGTTCTAGCTTTTAGATTTAAGCCTATGATCTATCCTAAATTGTTTTGCATATGCTGTAAGAATTAAAGTTCATTTTTTTCCTCCACATTTGTGTAGTTGCTATGCCTCTATTTGTCGAAAAAAAACTTCTTTCTCCATTAAACTGCACTGACTGAAAAACTGTTGACTGTTTACCTTGTGTTGGAAATTAAGTGATGGCATATATTTTGTTCCAACCCTCTACTTGCCTACTCATGCTATATTGTTTTGATTACTATCATTTTATAGTCTTAAAGTCAGATAGTGTGAGTCCTCCAACATTGTTCTTTTGTAGGGTAGTATTGTCTATTATCGGTACTTTTCATTCATATGTAAATTTCAGAATTAACTTTTCCGTTTCCACCAAAAAAGAAAAAATACCTTTTTGGATTTCATTGGGATTAAACTGAATTCATAGTAAGTAGCCTTTTTAATAGTTAATTTGTAAAACCCATTTCTTGCTCAGAAAGCCTCATCTTCTAATCTTATTTAATTTTCCCAAAAGTGTCTTGTTTTTGAAAAATATGTATAAATGTCTCAAGCCAGATCAGAACTTATTTTGAAAATCTTGGAAATCATCCAATCCATTTTAAGCAACTCTGCCTTGAAAAAAGAAACCTCTTCTCGATAATTTAAGTCTGTGGAAAGATTTTTTCTGACATTAAAAAATGCACATACTTATGATAAGCAACCCATACCTTCAAAAATGTTTCGGGAGCTTTTCTTAAAAATACTGATTTCCATTTCATTTAACTGTTAGGTACTAAATACTTCTCCATAGACTACGTTTGATGGAACAATACTTCCTAGTTATTTTCATTATGTTTAAATTATTAAAAATTAAAAATGAATTCATTTTTCTTTACCTCTTACTCTATCCACTTTAATGATACATTCACAATACATACGTACAAAATGTTTGAAAAACCACACACCTGTCACATTCTACTTTTCATATGTTTTCAATCTTAGACATATTCTCAGTCTTGTTTGTTTCTTTCCACATGAGATATTTCACTATGAAATACACGAAGAATTGAAAAACTTGAAAACTATGACAAAAGTTAAAACGTAAAAACAAAGTCTTAATTATTGTTATATCCCTACACTTCTTTCACATATCTTGCTCCATGGCAGTGAAGTATGTTGAAGGGATTCAACTGCCCTGTCTCCCCGATATTCCACCCACTGTACCCCAACTTCTCCCCAGTTGTAAGCGACTGAAATACCTGGACGGTAGCACACAGTCTTTCAGCTTTTCAAATCCAAAGAGATGAGAGCTTTAAAATCAAGGAATGACTGGCTATAGTATTGAGAGGTGGCAACGTGCTAGCAGCCCCGCTCTCGGCGCCCCTCGGCCTCCGTGCCCACCCTGGCCGTGTTTGAGGAGCCCTGCAGCCCGCCACAGCACTGTGGGAGCCCCTCTCTAGTCTGGCGGAGGCCGGAGCCTCCTCCCTCTGCTCGCAGGGAGGTATGGAGGGAAAGGCGCGGGCGGGAAACCAGCTGCGCGCGGCGCTCGCGAGCCAGCGCGAGTTCCGGCAGGCGCAGGCGCAGGCGCAGGCACGGGCTTGGCGAGCCCCGCACGCAGAGCTGCCGGCCGGCGCGCCGGCCCAGGGCAATGAAAGGCTTAGCACCCGGCCGGCACTGCGCTGGAATTCTCACCTGGCCTCAGCTGCCTCCCCGGGTGGTAGGGCTCAGGACCTGCAGCCCGCCATGCCCCAGCACCCGCCTCCGCCGTGGGCTCCCGCGAGGCCCAAGCCTCCCCGACGGGCGCCGCCCCCTGCTCCGTGATGCCGCGTCCTATCGACCGCCCAAGGGCTGAGGAGTGCAGGAGCCGTTTGGGACTGGCGGGCAGCTCCGCCTGCAGCCCGGGCGCGGGATCCGCTAGGTGAGGCCAGCTGGGCTCCTGAGTCTGGTGGGGACTTGGGGAACTTTTATGTCTAGCTAAGGGATCCTAAAGGCACCAATCAGCACTCTGTGTCTAGCTCAGGGTTTGTAAATACACCAGTTGGTACTCTGTATCTAGCTAACATAGCAGGGACTTCGAGAACTTTTCTGTCTAGCACTCTGTGTCTAGCTCAAGGATTGTAAACGCACCAATCAGCACTCTGTCAAAACGGACCAATCAGTTCTCTGTAAAATAGACCAATCAGCTCTGTAAATTGGACCAGTCAGCAGGATGTGGGTGGGGTCAGATAAGGGAATAAAAGCCTGCTAGAGGCAGCAGCAGCAACCTGCTGCATTTGGTTTTCTTTTTGTGGAGGTTTTGTTCTTTTCGTCTGCAATAAATCTTGCTGCTGCTGTTTTTTTTTGGGTCAATGTAGGTTTTATGAGCTGTAACACGGTGAAGGTCTGCAGCTTCACTACTGAAGCCAGTGAAACCAGGAACCCACCGGAAAGAAAGAACAAACTGTGGACACACACCGTCTTTAAGAACTGTAACACTCACCGCGAGGGTCCGCGGCTTTGTTCTTGAAGTCAGCGAGACCAAGAACCCACCAATTCTGGACACAGTATCCCAATGATTCTAAGAGACCTAGAGCTGTAACCACATAGTTTGAAAATTAGCCTTTCTGTTGTAGGTGCCATGTGCTGGAATTACCAAGAAACACAAAAAATACAGCTTGCATATTCCTCACCGACTAAAACATTTGTGATTCCTATATTTCTTTCTTCATAAAATGTGTTTTTCCTGTTTCTGAAATTAGCATGCATTGAAAAGTCTGTGCTAAAGTTTAACATAGTAACTAGTGGTCTTCCAGTAAATCAGAGAAATACATAACTTGAGATTACTATACGAAAGCAATACCTCAAAGCTTGCAACCCTAGACCTATTTCGGGAATGGGGTAAAGACTTTATAAAGAAATTAAATCACAAAAACCCACGAAACAAATGATTCACAGTTAATAAGGATATTTATGAAAATGGTTTATGATAGGTAGGATTATTTATGTTGCAATATTAAACAAAAAGCCCGGACAGCACAATAAAACATATGTACAACTTAAACTTACACTAAAGCATTATTATATCCTGATTAAGAGTGCAGAATTCAATAGAGCCAGGTTCAAATCCTACCTCTGCCCTTTATTACCTGTGTGACATTAGGAAAGGTATTTAATCACTCTGAACATTTCCTCATAAGAAAATGTGGAAAATTACAAAATTCACAAGGATACAAAATTTACATAAATATGAAGCTTGTAAAGGAATTCCTGGCATGGACTATACCCTTACTGAAAGTATTTATGACTACAGGGAAAATAGCTAAACTAAATCAGACCAAAAAATCTGTAATGAAGTTTTTTCTCTTCATTACAGAGTTTTGCAATTCATAATGTTTAAAGTGGACATACTCTGTTCCAATAATCAGGTAAATAAAGTAAAAATTTAAAAACAGATCTAAATGCTTATAGGCCAATGGAGCAGTTACAGATAAGCAAAAGAAAATAACTGCTAAAAGGTCCTCATGCAAATCCAAGAGTCATAGACCAGTTATCAAAAAACAGCCCAGTCAGACCACTCTTCTAATTGTCTGTAAGAAATGTACCATTCAAAGCAAGTGGGTAGCTGGAAACATCAGGACAGAGGGCCATCGCTATTATAATTCTGTATGCAGAGGTTTGAAAAAGCACATATAGTTAATTCAAAAAAGGGATTGGTCCATACGTTCTGCAGCAAGAGATGATGTTCTTACATATTACACACCACTAGCAATTCCAGGATCCTGGCACTTCCTAATACAAGCATACCAATAAGGGTGATGGAAATAAACCTTTATGCTTATTAGTTTGTTTTATGATTCCATGATAACAAATATTTTTAAGTACAAAACGGTTAAAGGAAATGTTATAATAAAGACCTTGCTAGAAAGGTATAATAAAGCACTATAGTACTAAACCGTGTATCATGGCAGTTCAGAAATGCAAAAAGTACCAGTTTTAACAGTATGTAACTTTGCATATATTGTAATTGTATAATTCCTAATAAAGTAAAGGTCTGTTAAATTTATACATAAAGAATGAATCTAATGCTGCAATTTGATAACACTTTAAACTACACCCATGAGGAAGTAAGTTTCTTGGAAAAAGACTATATCTTAATATTTTCTATTTCTTTAGTGCTAAACAGCTGTTATGTATATGCAGCAGGTATAATTCTGCAATCTCATATTTAGGTGTCAATAATTACTACACTTTATTTTCTTTAATTAACTTAAATTTGACTCCAAGCACACATTTGACAACAGGCTGTCTGGAAATTCAACCTCGAATGGTAATGGGACTTCCTTTCTTGTGCTCCAAAGTCACAATGACTACAGCAGTTTAGGAGATTGGGTGGGGTGGGCCACGGGGAATAAGCAGGCACCCATCTTCTGGAAACACCGGCAGCTGCTGAGATGCTGATAATGCAGGTTCTCATGGTCGTCTTTGCTCCTGTGTCATTCTGCCACCTATGAGCTTTTGCCCAGGATGGAAAGCTTAGAGCCAGGAGGCCACTCTCCCATTCAGGTCCCCTCTGATGTTTGGCTGCCACAAAATCCCTCCGACTAGAAGAAACTGGTTTTGGGCTACTCATTTCCTTTGCGTGATATTGCCCTTACTTTAGGTATAGAATAAAATTTATGTTTTAACCATTGAAAAAAAAACACTACAAATTATCCTTTTCTCTCTCTCAATAAATTCTGACTTTCTACTGCCTGGATAAGATGTCAAAACTTCTTTATTGAAGCACAAAGACTAAAGATTAATTTTCTACTTTTAAATTAATAAAATTCTTAAATCTCCACTCCTTTCACCTTAACACCCTACACCACCCAGATGAGGCAGGGAGTTGCCCTTGGGCACCAAGGAAGTCACATACATGGAAAAGCAAAGAGGAACAGGACGCACGTCTTTGTAATCTGTCATGACTTTTCTCCTAATATCTCTGCCAGAACCAGTTACATAATTTACAGAGCGAACTGCAAAATGAAAATATGGGCCTCTTTTTTAAAAATTATTAAGAATTTCAAGACAGTGACAAGAGAGCATTAAACCAAACACCAGAGCCCTCTAAAGGTAGGGCCCTGTGTCACTGCACAGTTCACACACCCCTGCAGCTGGCCCTGGCTACTGCCTTAGTTCATGTCCTTGTCACCATGGTTATTATTCAGCTGCCTCCTAACT
This sequence comes from Theropithecus gelada, assembly GCF_003255815.1. NCBI lineage: Eukaryota > Metazoa > Chordata > Mammalia > Primates > Cercopithecidae > Theropithecus > Theropithecus gelada. The sequence goes on along the minus strand of NC_037683.1, from coordinate 68,610,502 downwards.
CTTGTCCTTCTTTAGATTTTCTTTCTTCAGAATCATCCTATGCTAGTAAGCTGTATACAAGGTATCTATAGCAGACCTCCAGTTCTCGGATCTTCCTGATTAAACCCACTAATAAGTCCCCCATGGGGTCATGTCCAAGTTATAAATGTGGAGTTCAAGGTGCTCTTTGGTCTCACCTCTACTTGACCCCTCATCTCCGTCTCTTTCCCCTTCCTGGTTCACACTCTATGCTCCACCCAAATGGGAACATGCAATACTATTTAGGTATCAGAGATGCAATTTTCACACTAGAGAAAAAAGGGAAGATAATGCTGGACTGTGCTACACAGGAAGCTTTAATTTCAGGTTGTTAGTAGCATATCCTTTCAGAAAACACATAGCTACCAGTTATGCTCATTTGTCAGCACAAGAAAGCTACAGAACCAGAAAACACGATGATGTTTTAAATGTGCTTGAGATTCGTAGCCAGTCTCGATGTCACTATTTCTAGTCCTGCTATAGCACAAATTCCCAAATGTTCTAAAATTTAGAGATTTCATCACTCATGTATCCTTTATTTGTTTCCTAATCCTTTCAGCATTTTTTTTATTGTACACTTTCTGTATGTCAGGTGCTTTGACAGGTACTAAGCCAGAAAGATGAACAACAAACAAAAAATAAAAATGAAAAGAGATAGCATCTATTTTCAAGCAGGTCATAGCCTAAGTGTAATCAATAGGTTAAAGAAGCAGTTATAATATCCTATACTATGGCTATCATGTTGAGCAATGACTATGAGTCAAGTTCAGCTTGGAGGGTTTCATATATGTTATTGCTAATCTCACAAAACTTGGGCATTCACATTCCTATTTAACAAATGGGAAAGAGTATAATAACTTGCCATAGAAAGAAGGTTATAAGCTAAGATTTACATCAAAGTTTGGTTCCAAAGCTTCATTCTTTCCACTTCGTTATGCTGTGCTTTATATATACTGAGAATGGTGCTCTAAAGCAGGTGCACACACAGAGATGTGACCACCAAGTTTGCCCCAGGTTACCCAATAGGCTGGACAGAAGAGGATAAGAAGTGATTGGCCTGGTGGACAAAAGTGTAGGGCAAAGGAATGGCTGCCAAAGAAGAATACTTTGCCAGACCCCAAAGAGCAGCGTATTTTGGAAACTGTGAGGTCTAGAAGGAAAGAATCCTTATGTGGGGAATTATGACACGGGAAGCCATAAACTTAGACAATGGGCTTTGCGGGCCAACTGAAGAGCTTGAAGCTTTGTTCAGTAGCTGATAAGGGACCATTGAGGGGACTTCAATGGGAAATAACACATTAGGTCTGAATTTTAGAAAGATCTTTCTGGTACCAATCTGGGGAAAAGATCGAAGGAGAAAGACCCCAGAGGTAGGAAGTTCATTCAGCAGATCATTGTATATAGTATTGGTAAAACTGAAGAAGACCTGAACAAGTTAGTGGGAAGATGGATAAAAAGAGGCAGCCTATTTTAGGAGATGTAGATCAAGAAGTGACATTTGGTGATGAATTAAATCAGAATTTTGTGGTAAGTGTGAAAAAGGAATCTAAGTAGACCCCTGAGGATTTCTAACAAATATTTGAGTGGTTGGTTCGTTAACCCAATTATTCACAGTTCCAAGTGAGTAGATCTTTGAAATTGTATCTTCTGTTATAAACTTCTATTTAAGAAACCACAATTACCTCCTTCTTCTTTTTTTTCTTTTTTGATAGATACAGGTACAGGGTCTCAATCTGCTGCCCAGCCTGAAATGCAGTGGTGTGATCATAGTTCACTGCAGCCTTGAACTCTTGGGCTCAAGCGATCCTCCTTTCTCAGCCTTCCAAGTAACTGGGACTACAGGCACCCACAACCATGCCCAGCTAATTTTTCAAATTTTTTGTAGAGACAGAGTCTTGCTATGTTGCCCAGGCTGATCTCCAACTCCTGGCCTCAAGCAATCCTCCCACCTAGGCCTCCCAAAGTGCTGAGATTACAGGCCTGACCCACTGCACCCGGCCCCATTACCTTCTTCTACTTTTCTTCTGGATTGAAGCAAATCTTTATTCCCTCTTTTCTTGAATCATATGGTTTTGTTGTTGTTGTTTCTTTTATAATGGAAGAGCCCATTTGAGCTCAATAATTACTTATGGATATGGTTCCTTTCTTCTCAATTATTCTCTAAGAAACCAGGTGCTATTCCAGGATAAAATATTTCACAGTGGGTGTTCATCTGTCTCCAGGATTCCCCCCCTCTCCCAGCCAGGTCTGGATTTTATTGATCAGTAACAAAGTAACTTACCTGTGCAGTGTAAATAAACATAAAATTTTACTTTTGTAAAAATAAGGAACCAACAACTTTCAAGAACTGGGTTGGCTAAGGCTCAAGCCAGTTTCTATTAAACAGGGATTCATCTGGTCACTTGAATTTCTCACTCACCCTCTGGAGATATTATGTGTGATTGGATTCAGACAGTTTGCACAATGCAGTGGATTAGCTAATTGCTCCTCTGCCTACTATAAGCACAATTGGCTACATTGGTTGAAAAACCAACCCAGGGAATAGGCTATGAAATTGGTATTGAAGCTTTGGCAGCAGACTAAGTGATCAAGATACTGAATGCAAAGCTAAAACACAAAGCACAGCTTGTTTGGTTTGGTTTGGCTTTTTTAACAGTAATTTCTACTGGCGGAGACAGATGTTTCTTGAAGTGGCAAGAGATTTGAAAAGCAGAATGTTCTACTACTTACTGTAATTGCTTTATTAATATTGTATGTGTTTATGGCTTCTATCTTCTGGCTTGTGGCACCTCTTACTTTAAATGACTTTGGGTTTCCTGATGACTGGCAGTTAATCTTGACTTCAGAGATCCTTTGAGTCACACATCCGGCTTTGCTCCTGTATAGTGAATTATTTCGTATGAAGCCGAATTCTTGTTTGCGTTTATTACTCTTAGAAGCCCTCAAGGGGCACTGAAACATCATCAGACAGTGGTCCTATATATGTGTGTATGTGTATATACATCTATACACAGACATACCCACACATACATACACACACATATACACACAAATATATACACACACATATACACACACATATATTATACACACACATATACACACACACATATATACACACACACATGTACATATGAAAGGGAACCTCTGGGTAGCTGAGAAGTACACACTCAGTTACACACCGTACAACAGAATGGACTTATTTTATCCCTAGCCAAGTTTTAGGCTTAATGTCAGCTACAGTATCATGAGAAGGAGCTAAAATATTCTAATCCAGCATCTTGAAAAGACTGGGTCAGTTTGGGGGAGTTAAGTTTGCAATAGACATATCCTAAAATAACCTCTCTTTTAGTGCTTCATTTATTTTGCTTTGAAAGTACAGACTATATTGTAATTATCTTCCAATGTGTTACTAAAAAGAAGAAAAAAGAAACTAATAAGGAAATAAACCAACAAATGAAAATTAAATTTGGAGTTGAGATTTTTCTGAGCAGATTTGTTAGTTTGTTCAGTGGCTATCGAATTTCTTTTCTTCCCTCATCTGGCCTGTCAAAGTGGCTTTTAGCTTTTCCAACATATTCACTCAATAAGCTCTTCTTCTGTAGTGTGCCTGCTTACTGAAGTTTCCTGGATAAGGAGAAGGAAAGGGCTTCGTCTGGGGAATTTTAGTCGGAGATTTGTGGTTGCCATCATTACTGTGATTTGTTTCAGGTCTGCCCCTAATGACAGCTTGTGGTTTCGGTCTAGGCACCATCCAGCCACAGGCGGTAGGGATATGTGAAAAAGGCAGGAAAGTCTCCCCAAAGATCCTAATTACCGAGTCATTTCTGAAAACTGCTGGGACTTCCTTGTGAAACCAACTAGCAGCAGAGGGCTGAGCCGTGCATTATGTAGTCAACGTTCTGCACCATGTTGTGACAATAAAATTCCCTTGGGCAAACACTCACAACTGGAGGCCTTCATACTCCATTGGTGAAAAAGAAGCATCTTTGTTTAATTCATGTCACTAGGAGAAAGCCTACTCGATATTTAATTTTAATCTAAAGTGTCACATTTTTTCCATGCCCACAAATAGCCTGCCAGTTATGCATAATTCATTGTAGTGGACAAGACCTACATCAGTTTTAGAGAAAATGCTGTTGAGAGATACGGTGTAGCAGCCAACATAGTCACCTCCCCAGGAACATTGGATTAAGGTATTTTCAAGCCGATCAATGTAGATGGTTTATGTATAGACAGAAATTAGTTGGGGAGAAAAGGAAAAACACTAAAGTAGAGTAAAAACATGTAGATTTTGGAATACACCCTTCACGAGAAACCTAAATAAGTATAGCTTACAGCAAATCACAGACAATCTTTCTGTATTTCAGATTCTTCATCAGTGCCACTGGCCTTTCTTTCATAATGTGTGCGAAATGGCTTCTAGAACAATCAAAGAGAAAGAATCAGAACTGTGCATATACGTCCAAGATACTGCATTATTGCTGCATTTCACTTGCAAATATTAAGAAATTTGAGCCAACATTGGCTTTTTAACTCTCATGATTTAAAAGTGACAAATGATAAGGAATTACTAGAACCTATATTCAACCATGACAAATCCACTATCACCTGTTTTTGTCATCAATAAGCAACATCCTCCCCCTCCACAAAACCTAATCTAATTTCTCTGCTTAATGCTATTTTAATGCTACTTTGCCAATAAAAATTTTTTAAAACAAGTGGGGAAAAGTATCTATAGAAGTTACATTTCATGTATGTAAGCTAATAACATCTTGCAGGTAAACAGAGATTACTTATAAAGTCCAGGTTAACATATAATATTATTAAAATACTACCATTCCCTCAAGCTGTTCAACTGTACAATCCATCTGACACATTAACATACTGCATAGTTAAAAAGCTGCACTTGCTACATTTTTCCCAGATTTTTGTTTCATTTAAAATATTATGTACAAAAAAAGTCATGTTCAAGATACTGCTTATCCACAACACCCCTGAAGTGCTTTGACAGCTATATGATTTTTTTTTTTTAAGTAACAGAGCCATGTATACATGCATTTGTTCCTCCTTAATAACTCTTTTTATCACTTACCAATGTTTTCTTTCACTTTTCCTTATGGTTAGCTCTTATGTTGTACATTTTTTCTTTGTGGTAACGAACCTTCCAAATGGATGCCACTCACCAGAAGCTACCTTTCTTACCTCTGACTATTTTACATGTGACACCTTCCTGACCCACAGTAAAATTTCTTTCATTAAAAAAGGAGAAAAGGAAAGGAAGAAAAAGTAACTCACAGATATTCTTGCTCCAATTTCTCATTTTCTTCAATTCCATGATGTGCAATTCTCAAGAATCTAATATTCCTTGGGCTGATCGGGATTCTCTTTCAGTAAAACCACAGGAGGTAGCTGTTGGGCACAGAAACTAAATGTCATGAATTCAGTGCCCTGCTCCTTGGCAGGAAATTCTGGCTGCATGGTTTTTATGTAATTTTTTTTACCTCCACTGCCTTATTGTGCTAACAAAAGTTAGACGTAATAACTAGTATATTTTCACACTGCAGTTAATGATTGTAATAGTTTAAGGTAAGAGGATAAATACTTATTAACACAAAAAAGTACAGTATAACCAACCCTACAATGAATAGAAAAAATTATTTCAGCAGTTAATGAAAACATGGATACATTTGACAGAATTACTTAGGGGAAGAAAATCGCTTGCAGGCCTCCTGAAGGCAAATTAACTGGGTGTGTCCGTATTTAATCCTTTCAAGACCGTAAGTCTAATTGCTGTAAACTGCCACCTTTCTTGCCTCCTATCCAAGTCTGAGTAGGCACCCACTGGTTCTATCTTACCTTTTGGTAGCTAATTTGAGTTTCTCTTCCCAAGATACACCACAATGTCTGCATGAGAAAGGAAGCTAATAACGCCTTCCTAGGAAATTCTAGATTCTGTTTCCTGGGGTTAATTGTTGATCATATAATGGACAATCAGAGAAGTAGCCATTTGGATTAAGAGGGACAGAGGGAGAAGCTATAGATAAAACAGGAAAAAAAGATACTTTCAGCAGATATTCCACGGATTATCTAAATTCATTTTTTATTCTAAATTAACACTTTCACTTAACGTCTTTTGATGCAACATTGTCATATTAACTTGCTGGCTAGGCTTATTAAATAAAACTATCCATCTATCTGTCTGTCTGTCTATCTATCTATCTATCTATCTATCTATCTATCTTTTAATGAGATTTCCATGATCATCTTCTTCCTTGCTGATCTAGCCATTGACAGCTTTCTCTGGAATATATAGAATATATTATCACAAGGAGAAGGCACTCATGATATTTAGGGAACTAATCCATCAAAACTCAGAAGGGTAAAGTAATCTTAGTTAGATGCATTAGAAGTAATTTAATAAGATTAGTAAATTGGCAGTCTAGGGCTCGAATCTGAAACTATTTTATGAGAAATGTCATGAAAGCAAAGAAATTCTCGTGAGACAATTGACTTATGAAGGAGATTAATTTTATAGTTCTTGCAATTTGAGATGAATCACTTAACTACTCTAGCCCTCAGCTAAATCATAGCATCAATAAAAGAAGAGAACAGGGTTTGCCAAGGTGACTAAAACTCTAGAATTATTAGATTTAGGTTAAATTTAAACTTGTGATTATTATTGAAGAAGGAACAGAAAGACTTAAGAAAATGAGAGCATAGATATATCATTTTGGAGTCTGTGATAATATAGACTTTAGCAAAGTAGATTTCAGTAAGTTCAGAGTAGAAATATGCAGGATTCTATGGCCAGAGAATTTAAAAATTTCACAGGAAAAGATGGGAGAAGTTAATATTTCCAAGCAATCACAGAAAGGAAGAAAAAGGAAAGCATGTAAGGAGCTATGTCACTTGGAAGCAGACATGAAAACAATATTTGTATAGCAGGGAGCTTATTGGGTATACAAGGGGTGATGCTGCCTGTGAAAGACAACAGGAGAAGGAAGCAGATTTGAGCAAGAGAAACCATCAGATCACAATGCAGATAAGACCCTTGTGAAAAGAAACCAAAAGGTGCAGGATTGGGCAGGGGGCCTCCAACAAACTCTCAGCCGGCCCAACCAGAGCTGCAAACAGAAGACTGCTACTGGGAGGTGTCCTGCAAAAATGGCCACGTCCTAGGACTGGCTGGGAATACAGGTTCAGTCATTGGCTGGGGACTTCCCAGAAAGTGGCCTTGACTGAAAAGCTGAGGTGGATCCCGGAGGCACCAACAGTAGAGACTGTCAGGTAATTATCCTCCTTGCCACTCAATGACAAGTATTTCTTTGCCTGCTGCAAGAATTTCCTTTTAGTACAGATGTCTCTTTGCACGTTATGTGAGTATTCTACACACTGCATGTACAAGCTAGATGTTTAAAAACCCATAAAATAACACTAAAATAAGAATATATTTAAAAGATGGAAGGAACATTATTAACAAAGGACCAACGATGAATGGCACAGGCTTATAAGAATCACACCAAGAAGACTGAAGAGAAAGGCTTGTAGAAAATATTAAACAAACAAAAAGAAGGGCCTTTAACAATGTTCTGCTAAAAACAAGAAAGAAAAACAAACAAACAAAGAGCTTGTAATTTATGGAGTTATGTAACAAATGATGGACTCTGAATTAACTCCCTTTCTTATGGTGTCTTATTTACTAAAAAGCAAAAAAACTGACTGATGCTGTGTGCTGTGCCTCATGCCTGTAATCCCAGCACTGACAGAGAGAGAGAGGAAGAAGAAGAAGAAGAAAAAGAAGAAGAAGAAGAAGAAGAAGAAGGAGGAGGAGGAGGAGGAGGAGGAG